>NC_091953.1:120504533-120569533 GCF_031021105.1 Erythrolamprus reginae
CTGTAACTTTGTTGCTTGTATCCTTATGATTTATATTGACTGTTTCCTAATATGATTGGATTGCTTATTTGTACCTGGACTATCATTAAGTGTTATACGTTATAATTCTTGATGAACATATCTTTTCTTTTATGGACACTGAGAACAAGTGCACCAAAACAAAATTCTTTGTGTGTCCAATCATACTTGGCCAATAAAAATATTTTAGTCCGGTCTAGTCTAGTCTAGTCTAGTCTAGTCTAGTCTAGTCTAGTCTAGTCTAGTCTAGTCTAGTCTAGTCTAGTCTAGTCTAGTCTAGTCTAGTCTAGTCTAGAGATGCATCAAATCATTAGGGACATTTCTATGAATGATTGAAGTATGCATGTTGATTGGATATTGGATGTTTCACTCCTGAATTTAACATTGAGCTGAAATATCAAGACACATACTCTAAGAATATAGTGTTCCCTCGATTTTCGCGGGTTCGAACTTCACGGAACGTCTATACCACGGTTTTTCAAAAATATTAATTAAAAAATACTTTGCGGTTTTTTTCCCCTATACCATGGTTTTTCCTACCCGATGATGTCATGTGTCATTGCCAAACTTTCGTCTGCCTTTAAAAAACATTTTTTTAAATAAACTTTAATAAATAAACATGGTGAGTAATAATCTAAATGGTTGCTAAGGGAATGGGAGATTGTAATTTAGGGTTTTAAAGTGTTAAAGGAAGGCTTGTGATACTGTTCATAGCCAAAAATAGTGTATTTACTTCCGCATCTCTACTTCGCGAAAATTCGACTTTCACGGGCAGTCTCGGAATGCATCCCCCGCGAAAATTGAGGGAACACTGTATACCAACCTGTATTTGAGGGAATATTACCCCTTTCAACACATACTTTACAAAATCTTATTACTTTAGTTTATAAAGAAAAATGAAACATTTACCTTTGATTATACTGACTGAGGTGATTCTCTGGGATTCCAGAACGAGATCTAGATTTTTCAGTGAACAGTCTTTTCCTTATACAGCAGATGAAGCAAATGTAGAGCTTAACATGACACCTATATTAAATTTATTCCTTAATCATTCAGGTTTCTCAGTGCTAGTGAAAATTGCTAGGACTGTAATTGCATCTTAAACAAAAGATTTCTGAATTCTAAATATAGCTGTGGGTTTTTTTATGTCCAATTAAGAATGAGCCTCTGTTCCTAATCACAGAGTTGAATACAACATTAAAAATTTTGGTTTGATTTCTCATAAAAGAAAGTTACCACCTCACTAAGTAAATTTTGAATTACCCACTTGTAAAATCTGGATGACCTCTAGGTGGTAGCGAAGGAACATGGGAAGCTTTATTTTATGTGCCCTCTAAGGGTCATGTGTATTTTTACAATCAGTATGTCACACTTTTAAGTGTTAAGTTTTTCATGTTACTTAAGTGCAAATACACAACCGAATCATAAACTTCATATTCTGCCAACACATTTGCATTATGTTACAGTGGTTATTTAAATTTCAGACTAACATCATTGCCAATATCTTCTTAATTTACATGCAGCAAAACTGATGCTTTCTTAAAAACAAATGGAAAGACAGAATATGATGAAATAATTACAGAATTTTGTGAGGCACATAAATTAACTTGCCCTTCCTTCACAGTAGATCCTTTTAAAAGACAGTGATCCAGTCTGCAAACATTTCAAATTGAAATCACAGTAAAGTCTTGTAAACCAATTAACAAATTAGATAGATTTATATTGATATTTTAGTGCCTCCACTGGATTCCACTACTTTACTAAACTGGATGAGACACAGCTGATTATGAGAGGGTCGAAGACAGTTTGACCAATTGATGCTGCAGTAAATGTTGAAGCAGTCAGCAATTTTATACTGCTACCTTGTGCTTTACTAAAATGTCATTGAAAGACAAACTTTTAAAAGAAAGGATGAACAGAAACAACATCTATGTTAGCTCACATTAAGAATTGAATGGGAGGATCTTCCGGGGTGGGGTCACGGCGAGCAGGCGAGAGAGAGCAGCGCTCCGCTCTCCCAAACCTGATTTTTGTCACTGGGGGGCTGAAATTCGGCTGAATTTCGGCGCAGCCATGTTGGAGTGGTGGGTGAAGAAGCGGGGGTTCCTCCAAGCACGGAGGTGAAAAGCAATCACCCTGTGTGTAGGAGAGAGAACCTCGCAAACCTTGAGACAAGAGAGTTGTCAACCAACATGGCGACGTTAGTGCTGTGACAGCCCAGCGTAACAGAGGAAGCAAGAAGAGAGTAAACCACAATTCTATAGACAAGAAGGAGAAACTCAGTATGGTAAATAAAGATTATATACATAGTCAAAACAGTGGAAGATAAAAATTAAAAGAGAGACAGTAAGGTGGGGGACCCACCAAAGTTAATTAGTGGCTACTCAGCGGTGGGGGAGAAGGGAAAGAAACAACATCTGTGTTACACAAATAAGTAAGACATTGCAGGAGGAAGAGTAAGAGATTAACAGAGTTGGAAGGGACCTAGTAGCTAATCTAGTCCAAGGCCCCTGCCCAAGCAGGAGACCCAACATCGTTTATGACTGATGGTTGTCCAATCTCTTCTTAAAAGCCTCCAATGATGGAACACTCTCCTGTGGCAGGCCCGAAGATCCAATGCCCAGGATGGTTTTGGGCCTCACACTTCCATAACTTCTGGTGGCAAGTGTTGGCATGTCTCGGTTTAGCTAAGCTATGAGACCTTCGACATACACCGAGCAGAGAATTTTAACAGAGTGTGGATGTGTGATAAAGCCAAGACACAGACTTAGTTAAATAAGTATTATGTACATATAAACAAAATATAAACAATCCAGAATAAGCACGAAGCAAATACAGGATAATAAGCACTGAGCAATTACAAGATTAGAAGCACAAAGCAAAATACAATATAGATAATAAGCACAAAGCTTATACAAGAAGATACGCACGAAGCGTAAACACAACTCCCCCTCTCTCAGGCAAAGTGAAAAAGAAATGACTGAGCAGAACAATGAGCTTTTATAGCTTCAATGAGGAAGTGAAAAAACAGCCTTGAATATTAACTCTTCAAGTACAAGTTAACTCTTTAAGTGCACATTAACTCTTTAAGTACAAGTTTGGTACAAGTGTACAATATGCAGTTTACAATGACAATCCCTAACTACCATATACCCTGTACTAAAAGCAAGCAATTCCACTGGTTGTCTTCAATATTGGGAAGTTTTTCCTAGGTTCTAGGTTGCGTCTATCCTTTATGAGTTTCAGAATAGAATACAGAATAACAAAGTTGGAAGGGATCTTGGAGGAGGAGGAGGAGGAGGAAGAGAAAGAGAAAGAGAAAATTTCCAATTGTCTTTGTGTTGTCTCAGTTCAAAATGCTGAGTAGCACATTTCTATATTTATTGGCCTAAATGATGTTGACCATGATATATGTAAGATTGCATTTTAGCAAGCCAGAAAACTACTGTATATAGAAAAGAATATGAGTTGATGAATGAAAAGAAGGAAAGAAAGTGGGGACAAAGAGAAAGGCAGTGAAGTAACATATCTGAATGAAGGTGGTCTGATTCGGAGATACCAAATTAATGAATACAGATGCCTACGAAGCCAAGAGAAAAGCAAAGAAATTAACAAATGTGAATAAAGATAGTCAGATTGTGAGATTTGGAATGGATGAATAGAGATAGGAAAGACAACATAAAAGTTTAATTTATGAATGAAATATGTAAGAAATTGTCATCTATGTTGTTCTGGAGTTTGTGCATGTAGGAGTCCATAAATGTGTGATAACTGGAAGCAAAGACTTGCATCATAGCGCAATGACTCAAATCATTCTTCTCCTCCACACCTTTGAGCATGCTCCTTATAAAACATAATTATAAATCAGCATGAGTTGGGGCTATTTCTCAAAAATTCCAACATCTTCAAGACGTTCCTCCTGACGGGAAATGAGCACGCACTTCGTGCTTTTAAATAGCATATTAAAATACTACATTATAGACAGTGAATCAATTTAAGAGCATTAACAATACCAATTACATATGAATTGTATGCATATACGAGATATACAGTATGTCCGTGCAGCAGAGAGGTATTTCCCCTCAACTTTTAAAGGGATCCACCTTATGGTTCCCACATGTTGACACCTGCAGATGATGAAATACCTCTGTGCCATTTGCAGGCCCTGTAATTGTGAACAGCAAGCAGCAAAATTCCCTGCAGCTGCATGGGTGGTCCAGTGGAGACAGATAAATTGACATGCTATTTTTTTTTCCTCTCTCTCTCCCCCCCTTTCTTTCATGAACACACCATCATTTTAGCCATTGTCTATGCATTTCAAGATTTATTTATGTATTTATTTATTTATGTAGATTTCTATGTTGTCCTTCTCAACCAACATCAAAATAAATACAAAAACTTGTGAGAAATTTAATATTAAAAATCTAAAAAAATCTAAACCCACATTTTTCCTAAAAACACAATCATCCACATTCATCTAACTGAATTTAGCCATTCACAATATCAGCTGGAGTTAGTTTTGAACACTCACTCTCCCCTCCCCCTTTCAGGGCCTTGCTAAAGGCCAGGAGGGTGGGGGTGGTACGAATATCTGGGGGGGGGAGTTGGTTCAAAAAAGTCAAAGCTGCCACCGAGAAGGCTCTTCCCCTAGGCTCTGCCAGATGACATTGCCTGGCCCAGGGGTAGGCAAAGTTGGCTCTTCTATGACATAGACTTCAACTCCCAGAATTCCTGAGCTAACATGATTGGTTCAGGAATTCTGGGAATTGAAGTCCACAAGTCATCAAAGAGCCAACTTCGCCTACCCCTGCCTTGGCCGATGGGATTTAGAGAAAACCGATCCTGTGGGACTTGACGGGTTGCAGGGATACGTGAGGAAGAAGAGGGTCCAATAAAGGCCCCTTCCACATGCGTCGCAAGCACCCCTTGAGGATATCTGCAGAGCCGCGGCGTGGAGTTCACCCACAACCTTTATTCGTCACTACAAGTTAGATACCTTCGCTTCGGCTGAAGCTGCCTTTGGCAGGCGTGTACTCCAGAAGGTGTGCGGGGAGGTACCACCCATGGTTCACAATCTCCCTCCCTGAAACTTTAAACCTTGGGTATATCCCATACTGGACTCCAGCATGGGATATACCCAAGGTTTAAAGTTTCAGGGAGGGAGATTGTGAACCATGGGTGGTCCTGAGCTTTCCTTTGCCAATTGGTTCCACAATAGTTGCTGATGTCATCGCTCTATCTTGTTGTAGGTCTCTTGTGGATGCTTTTTGTTGAATATTAAGTGTATTGCCTCAGAGTATTGCCATGTAAACTGTCTCTAGGCAGACTATGTAAATAGGTTGCGCCTGATTGGCTGCGGCGCTGACAGCTCGCGTTTGAGCGGGAACTTTGTGTATAAATAGAGCCGGTTTTGCCGGCTCCAGCTGAGACGCGTTCCAGCTGGTAGTCACTTCTAAAGAGCTGAGAAATAAAGCGAACCGTCTCTGTACGTGCTGTCTCGAGTCACTTCACCTGGCGACGACGGAAGAACGAGCCTGCGCCTGCCGCAATGGATCCCTTGCCGGTCGGGAGAGCTCCAGACTACTTCAACCCGGAGAAGACAACATGGGACGCGTATCTAGCGAAGTTCGAAGTGTTCCTCGAGGCTGCCGGCATGAGAAACGCCGATGCCGATCGGAAGAGAGCAATCTTCTTAAACTATTGCGGCACTGAAATGTTCGATCTCGCCCAGACGTTGACCGACCCTACTCCGGTGAATTCCATTTCCTGGGACTCCCTGAAGACTAAGCTCTCCGACCACTTCAAGCCGACAAAGCCGCCGATCGTCTACCGCCACCAGTTCTCCAGAATGGGACAACTTGAGGGAGAGTCTATCAACCAATACGCGACGCGCCTCAGAGCTGTGCTGTCAAAGTGCCGGTTTGAAAACCCGGAAGCGCGCTTAATTGACGCCCTCATCTTCGGGATGAAAAACTCTACGGTAAGAAACAAGCTCCTGACCGAAGAGGAGCCTTCACTTCAAAACGTAATAAAACTCGCCCAGACAGCTGAAGTCGCTGAAGCAGCTGCTCGAGAACTCAAGCAAAACGATAAACAGGAAGTCGTGGCTCACATCTATTCGCCTCCCCAACAAGCCAACTCTCCTCCCGAAGCAAGTACACCTCCACACCCCGAAGACGACTGCTTCCTAATTCAACAAGAGCGCCTCCAAGCTTCGAGATCTCCACGTCAACTTCTTCCCTGTTCCGGGTGCCGCGGCAACCATCCCCGCCATCAATGCCCCTTCCGGGACGCCGATTGCCGCCGTTGCGGCCGCCGTGGGCACATTGCGGCCGCTTGCAGAGCCCCAACTCCTGAGGACACCTTCTCCTCTACAAGGGCTGCCAGATTCAACAACCAAACCCGAGGGAATAGAGGTTTCCGTTCTTTCGGCCGAAACAAGCACTCAAACTATAACCGCGACTACATAAGAGGTACTCAAAACATCACTATTAATACGGTAACCACCAACAAAACTAAAATTAACATTTCTTTGCTGTTGAATGCTAAACCATGCCAGATGGAACTGGACACTGGTTCTCGTTATAGCATTATGCCTTGGTCAAAGGTTAAACTGTATATGCCTCATGTTAACAAACATAACTTAATGCATTCTGATTTACGTATTAAGGATTTTCAAGGGCAATTGATTCCTGTTTTAGGCATTGTAAATGTACCAATTGTATACAAATGTTTTAAGGGTAACCTTCCATTACTAATTGTGTCAGGGCAAACTCATTCCCTTTTAGGCTTAGATTGGATGGACCCATTGGGAATAGGGATTTCTGGAATCCACACAATTACACATTCTGACAATCCGGATTTTGTCAAGGAATTTCCAAATGTATTCAGTCCAACTCTAGGGACTTATACAGGGCCACCTATATCTTTCTCACTAGACCCTAAGGTGCCTCCAATCCGGCTCAAAGCACGGAGAGTCCCTCTACCCCTGTTACCCAAACTAGATATTGAGTTAGACAAACTCATCCATCAGGGTATTTTAGTGCCAATTGATCAAGCTGCCTGGGAAACACCAATTGTCACTCCCCTCAAACCAGATGGCTCGTTACGTGTGTGCGCAGATTACAAGTCCACCCTGAATAGAGCCTTACAACAACACCCATACCCCATACCTGTTGTGCAACACTTACTGCATTCCTTGGGGGAGGGGAAGGTGTTTGCAAAAATTGACCTGGCCCAGGCTTACCTACAGCTTCCCGTAGACGAACCTACATCATATTTCCAAACCATTGTCACCCATAGGGGAGCGTTCCGATGCACACGATTACAGTTTGGGGTTAGTGTAGCCCCGGGGATATTCCAGAGTTTGATGGAACGCCTCCTCACTGGAATAGGAGGAACTATACCATACTTTGATGACATTTTAATTTCTGGGAAGGATCAGGCCCAATTAAATGCTAGAATAAGACAAGTGCTAACTAGGCTACAGGACAAAGGCCTTAGGGTTAAACCAGGGAAATGTGTATGGGGAACCAGCAGTGTTAATTTTCTGGGATACACTATTGATGGCGAAGGGATTCATCCCACTAGCGAGAAAGTTTGGGCAATACAAAACGCTCCCGAGCCAAAAAACTAAGTCTGAATTACAAGCCTTTTTGGGATTACTTAATTTTTACTCTGTTTTTTTGAGGCAGAAGGCCACAGCAGCGGAACCCCTCCACCGGCTGCTTCAGAAGGAAGTTCCCTGGCAATGGGGGAAAACTGAGAGTGAAGCATTTACCCGAATAAAAAGTCTATTAACGTCCAAAAGCGTAGTGGTACAGTACAGTTCATTACTTCCCCTACGTCTTACGTGCGATGCTTCCCCTTACGGGGTGGGTAGTGTACTGGCTCATGTACTGCCTAACGGTACAGAGGCCCCTATCGCATTTTTCTCCAGGACCCTGTCTAGCACAGAAAGGAACTACAGTCAGCTAGACAAGGAGGCGTTAGCATTAGTCTCAGGAGTAAAGAAATTCCACAATTACATTTTTGGTCGAAAATTCCAATTAGTAACAGATCACAAACCCTTGTTAGGCCTTCTAGCCCCAGACAGACCAACTCCACCTTTTATGTCCCCCCGCTTACTAAGGTGGGGAATATTCTTGGCAGGATATCAATATGAACTAATTCATAAGGGAGGGACAACCATCAACCATGCGGATGGCCTTAGCAGATGCCCCATTCCCGACTTAGTAGAGGATCCTGCCCCAACCGCTGATGTCTTATTAATAGAGTTGGCTGATAACCCAATGACTACTGCCAAGGAGGTAGCCGAACATACAGCTAAAGACCCCATTCTCATTAAAGTAGTGAATTGTGTTCTCAAAGGGTGGAATAATGAAACCGTGGGGACAGACTTGTCTGAATTCAAAAGTAAAAGGTTAGAACTCTCTGTTATTAAGGGTTGCTTGTTATGGGGCGACCGGGTTGTAATTCCTGAAACTCTGCAATCTAAGGTCTTAACCATGCTACATGTAGGCCATCCAGGCATCGTGAGGATGAAGGGGTTAGCAAGGGGCCATTTCTGGTGGCCAGGGCTTGATGGCCACATTGAGAGTTGGGTGTCAAAGTGTGACCCTTGCCAGGAGTCACGGCCTAAACCCCCAAAAACAACCCCTATGGACTGGGAGCCACCCCAGGGCCCGTGGTCTAGGCTGCATATAGATTTTGCTGGTCCCATTGATTCTAAATATTTTCTAATTGTTGTAGACGCATATTCTAAGTGGGTCGAAATAATTTTAATGCATAATATCACCACATGCTCTACTATTAAAGCATTACGCCACCTTTTTGCCACGCATGGCTACCCAGATGTGTTGGTTTCCGACAATGGGCCCCAACTGACAGCCAGACAGTTTGAACTCTTCCTGGATCAGTTAGGGGTAAGGCATGCCCTCATTTCTCCTTTTTCGCCATGGGCGAACGGATTGGCAGAGAGATACGTAAGAGTTGCCAAGGAAGCATTGAGGAGGGCTGGCCCTGGGGAGGTGCAAGAGCACCTTGATGAATTTTTATTGGCACAACATATGACTCCAAATTCAAGAACAAATAGAAGCCCAGCAGAGGTTTTAATGGGCAGGAAGCTCAGATCAACCTTGGACAGATTAAATCCTGTATATTGTACAAAGAATTATGTAAATAATAATGTTGATAATGTTGAGAGACATATGTATATGGGGCAATGTGTATTCGCAAGGAATTTCGATGGGGGCCCAAAGTGGTTGAAGGGCACTGTTATTCAACAAAAGGCTCCTAAAACTTATTTGATTTCTTTAAACGATGGCCGAGTATGGACTAGGCACATCGATCATTTGAGAGGGTGCCAAGACACTGGGCCTAATACTACCGTTAACCCGCTGATTGCACACGCAGGCCCACCGAGGGAAACCAACGCAACGCCAACATGGATAGACTTAAATCTGGACTC
The DNA here is from genome assembly GCF_031021105.1 of Erythrolamprus reginae. Taxonomy (NCBI): domain Eukaryota; kingdom Metazoa; phylum Chordata; class Lepidosauria; order Squamata; family Dipsadidae; genus Erythrolamprus; species Erythrolamprus reginae. The sequence continues at coordinate 120,514,021 of NC_091953.1, forward strand.
ACCCATCCGAAGCCGCTCGGCCAGCCTTCCGGAATCATCCTCGTCAACGGAGGTCGGAGATGTGCCAGCCCACTCAACTCTGGGCCTCGAAGTGCAACCAGGGCCTTCGGAGTCCAGAGGAGGTACCAGCGAATCGACCTCCTTCCATGCCTGCGACGAAGGACTAACTGAATTGCACAGGTCCACAAGAAACACCCAAAGACCTCACCGATTGGATGAATATGTCACATGGCTTTCTGTATAATCTGTATGGGTTTTTTTTGTCTAGGAGGGGAGGGGTGTTGAATATTAAGTGTATTGCCTCAGAGTATTGCCATGTAAACTGTCTCTAGGCAGACTATGTAAATAGGTTGCGCCTGATTGGCTGCGGCGCTGACAGCTCGCGTTTGAGCGGGAACTTTGTGTATAAATAGAGCCGGTTTTGCCGGCTCCAGCTGAGACGCGTTCCAGCTGGTAGTCACTTCTAAAGAGCTGAGAAATAAAGCGAACCGTCTCTGTACGTGCTGTCTCGAGTCACTTCACTTTTGATCAAGTGGGATCCGTTTTATGACTGCCTTGGTCCACCTGTCATCTGTTCTCGCTATGGGACCAGCCCATTTCCATTTCAATTCTGCTCTACCAACAGTTAGCAATGTTAGTGAAAACAACGGAGCTAATGATATAGACATGAGTTCGAGTGACTCAAATGGGGGAGATCACAAATGGAGGGATGCTCGTTTCAGAAGGTTTCAGAAACGCTGGGAAGAAAGAGGGAGGAGATATTAGAGAGTAATTAAATTAATGAATTACTTCATATCTGGGTGTAAAACGGAAGAGACGCTGAATTTGTTCAATCTTGCAAAATAAGAATGGCCGCGTCCCTAACTTTCTCATAAGCGTAAGCTATCATGTGTGATTTATTCCTTGTTTCTTTATGACTCCTAGCTAGCCCTAATTAGCCATAAACTTTAGAATGACTTGTGGAATGTCTTTTATGTTACTGCCAAGCTTATCTACTTAGTTGCTGAGATAATAATGATGAGAGAAGAAAACTGCCTGCAGAGTTGAAGTGTTTAAGGAGAAATTAAAGAGGATATGTTTTACAATGAGATGCATTGAGAATTCCTTTACTCCAAGTATTATATGAATCAGCCTGAAATCAGAACAGTTATTATCTATCATAAGTTAAATTATTGGAAAAGACGTTGTTGATTGGGCAGTTGTTCAAGCTCTATTTTTTTATCTCTCCATAGTCACAGTGGTAATATTGGTCCCATCCCCACTCCCCCAAAAAGACTGGAGGCTGTTGGGGCCTGGATGGGTGTCAACAAACTCAAACTCAACCCAGACAAGACGGAGTGGCTGTGGGTCTTGCCTCCCAAGGACAATTCCATCTGTCCGTCCATCACCCTGGGGGGAGAATCATTGACCCCCTCACAGAGGGTTCGCAACTTGGGCGTCCTCCTCGATCCACAGCTCACATTAGAGAAACATCTTTCAGCTGTGGCGAGGGGGGCGTTTGACCAGGTTCGCCTGGTGCATCAGTTGCGACCCTATCTGGACCGGGAGTCACTGCTCACAGTCACTCATGCCCTCATCACCTCGAGGCTCGACTACTGTAACGCTCTCTACATGGGGCTACCTTTGAAAAGTGTTCGGAAACTTCAGATCGTGCAGAATGCAGCTGCGAGAGCAATCATGGGCTTCCCTAAATATGCCCATGTCACACCAACACTCCGCAGTCTGCATTGGTTGCCGATGAGTTTCCGGTCACAATTCAAAGTGTTGGTTATGACCTATAAAGCCCTTCATGGCACCGGACCAGATTACCTCAGGGACCGCCTTCTGCCGCACGAATCCCAGCAGCCAGTTAGGTCCCACAGAGTGGGTCTTCTCCGGGTCCCGTCAACTAAACGGCGGCCCCAGCCCTCTGGAACCAACTCCCCCCAGAGATTAGAACTGTCCCCACCCTCCTTGCCTTTCGTAAGCTACTTAAAACCCACCTCTGCCACCAGGCATGGGGGAATTAAGACTTTTTTTCTCCCCCTAGGCCGTTACAACTGTATACATGGTATGTTTGTATGTATGTTTGGTTTTTATATATTAAGGGGTTTTAATTTGCTTTTAGTATTGGATTTGATTGTACAGTATATTGTTCATGATTGTTGTTAGCCGCCCCGAGTTTTCGGAGAGGGGCGGCATATAAATCCAATAAAACTTGAAACTTGAAACTTGAAACTACATGGTGTGTGGGTGTGTGTGCCAAGGATGGGTTCTAACATACCTCACTGCAGGTTCACTTCCCCCCATGCTGCGTAGCTGCACGTCAGGAGCGTTTGCATGCTTTGCACAGCGCCTGCGCAGTGCCAAAAAATAAAAATAAAACCCTCAAAAAAAGAGAGCTAAAAACAAGATGGCAACGCATGCGCAGTTCCCGAAAGTCAGCTTCTGCACATGCTCAGAAGAAAATTCCCCCCCACCCCAAAAAATCCAAACAAATAAAAAAGATGGACCAGCACCAAACAAACAGGTTCTGTGACATCATTGTGACATCACCTGCAGATCACTACCAGTTCGGGGGGACAGTCTAAACCTGGAAGAACCCACCTCTGGTGTGTGTGCATGCATATGCGTGTGTTTTAACCACCTTTAAACAATAGATCTGGCAAGTGTTCCAAACCTTAATATTGCTTGTGACAATTGAGAGATACAATGCACGAAATAAGGATTTAAATGTGACAAATTTTAATAGGAAAGGAAAACATTCACATCTTGTAAACATGGTGATGAAATTTACATTGAGCAAGGCTGTGCATTGCAAAATAATTTAATTGGTGGTACTGCATTGTTCCACTACAGTGTTTATATTTAAAAAATGTAATTAAGTGAAATGTTTCACAACATCTTTATAAGGGTGGATCATATAGCAAAGCACGTCAGAGCACTGAAAAGAATGAAAGTCTTTGTAGAAATATATTGGGAAATATTTATTTATATATATAAAATATTTATTTATATATATAAAATTATATATATGGCTAGCTGATGAGGCCACAATAAGGCTGAAATAGATCTATCCTAGTCTCCCTTAATTTTCAAATTCAGCAAAAACATGTGACACACGCATATAATTTTATTAATTTTTATTAATTTTTATATAATTTATATTTATATATAATAGGTAGGTAGATTAGATAGATAGATAGATAGATAGATAGATAGATAGATAGATAGATAGAAAGATAGATAGATAGATAGATAGATAGATAGATAGATAGATAGATAGATAGATAGATAGATAGATAGATTAGATAGATAGATAGATAGATAGATAGATAGATAGATAGATAGATAGATAGATAGATAGATAGATAGATAGATAGATAGATAGATAGATAGATAGATAGATAGATAGATTTCACTCCCTGGTGAATATTACATAGTAATTATAAAAAACAAAATAAAATAGTGCATTGTCCCTTCAATTTTAATGCATTAACTCAAGAATTAACTTTTAATCTGAACTGATTATATTTGTAGATGTTATTAAGGGTCTTTTTTAATAGGCAAAATCAAAGTAAAACTTCTCCTAAGTGATATGCTATAATATAAGATCTTCTTCGTGCAATATTAGAACAGCATTTCATCTACGGGGAGACTGTTAGACCACACATTTGCAATTTAAGTTTAGTTAATATAATCCAGGAAGTATGCCACACTTGATTTAAAAACAGCTCTCTGTAGGTGTTTCCCCCCCCCCATTGTGCATCTGCTCACCACTCATATCTTTCAATTGTTTATCACTCCATCATAAATTATCCCCAAAAGATAGTTTGTAAGAGCATGGGAAAAAATGGATATCCATATGCAAAGCAGCTGCAGTTAAATGGGTAACAATCTTCATGTGGTTATAATATGTGTGGTTTGGCTTGAAAGATGCATCAACAAAATGATCAGTCATCATTGTGGAATGTCGTAAGGTCTCCCAAATAGAATGGGGGGTAGTTTGTGATGGCTCAGCAGTTAAAGACACTGAGCTTATCATCTGGAAAAGTGACAGCCGAGGTTCAAGACCCGAGCATCACACAATGGGGTGAGGTTCTATTACATGTTGTGGTCCGCCAGAAGCTCGTGCAGCTGGTAGCGGATCCTGGCAGAAAATAGGCTGGTGTGGTGATGCGCTAGTGGCCTGTGCAGCTGGCACCCACGTCAAACAGTGAAGAGGCTAGTGAGGACTCAGTGCCAGAGGCAGAGTTTCATCCAGGGCCTTCATAACTTCTAGAAACTCTTATCAGTGATGAAGAAGAAGAGGAATCTCTTCTTAATGCACAGGCATGCAGAACTGCAAAAAGGCAGGAATGGTTCCTCAGAAGGAGGTCTCCTTGGTGTTGTGATTTAGCCTGAGGCTCCTCAGGGACTGGCTGCGTCTCTGCTGGATCCAGGCCCGGAGGAGGAGGACAGTGAACAGGAGGGGGAGGACCAGGCAGACGGGGGAGAGGAGTGTCAGGAAGAGGATGAGGGGGAGCAGCCTGAGAGCCCCAGGGGGGGGGCTCTCCCCAGCCAGTAGCCTGGCTTCATTGGATGAGGAAGCACAGGCTATAATTGACATGAGACAGAGACGTGCGGCTCAGAGACAGGACCAATTAGAAAGGTATTGGCATCATTGAATTGGCAACAGCTGGGTTTGGGTGTGGTTCTCCTCAGCAGGGTTTAAAAGGCAGGCAAGCCCTTTTAGCCATGTGGAGAGTTATCAACTGGGAGTTCTGTGACCCTGCTTTGCTTCTCGGCGTCTCTGATCTTGGCTTGTGGCCTAGAAGACTGGAAGACTTGGGGGAGGTGTATGTTTGTTATCTCCAGCGTTGTTTTTGCCAGCAAGAATCCTGTTTTACTTCATGGCCTTCATGAAACATCTTTGAAGTTTCAGCGTGTTCCTGTTTGTAAGGACATTTTCTGTTACCTGTGTTTGCTTTGAATTCTATAAACTGCCTTTGATTTTTACCAGTGTGTCTGGATTCTCTTTTTGGGTTGGTGTTTGCTGGAGGGACCCAGACAGAACACTTGGGAGTAGGCTTAGGGCTAATTGGCCACTCTCGTAGCCTATTCAGGGGATGACAATGCAGGCAGCAATTTGCAGGAAACAACATTCATTCATGTGCCTTCATGTCTTGAATTCAGAAACGTCTGGTCAGCTCTTGTGCTCTCTTTTGGCATTCTTCCTGCAAATTATTCCCATATGGGTAGGCACATGAGCTCAGGTCTGGTATGCATGAGCGTGCCGACAGCTGATTTTCAGGCCTTCTGGGCCACCAGGAGTTGGGAAACAGGCTGTTTCCAGCCTCCGAAGGGGGTGGGGAAGGCCCATTTGTGCTCTCCCCAAACTCCAGAGCTTTTCTAGGAGTCTGGGAAGGGCAAAAACACCCTTCACTACTCACACACACACACATAACACACAGACACACCTAAAGGTCCTCCAGAGTCCGGAAACATTCTGTTTTCTGAATTCCAGTTGGACCGGAAGTCCCATTTTTTGCTCTCACCAGACTTCAGATCATTTCTAGGAACCTAGGAAGGTGAAAACAAACTTCTTCACCACCCCAGAGGCTGTCCATAGGCCAAACATGGCCCATTTTCCAACTTGAAATGATCCATTTCTGGCCTCCAGAGGGCCTATGGGGGTGAGGAAGGCCATTTTCATCCTCCCCAGGCTTCCTGAAAGGCTCTGAAATCTGGGGAGAGCAAAAAAACGGGCCTTTCAGTCCAAACAGAAGTTGGCAAACAGGCCATTTTCTGCCTTCGGAGGGCCTCCAATTGAGTGGGGAAGGATGTTTTCACCCTATCCAGGCTCCTACCAAAGCTCTGAAGCCTGGTGAGGGTGAAAAAATGAGAGTGCTATTGCCTGCCAGGAGATTTGCCATTACTGATATAGGACTCATACTTGAGCAGCAGGTTGGACTAGAAAATTTCCAAAGTCGCTTCCCACTCTGTTATCCTGTTTTTTATCAGAAGACTCAATCTTGGATTTGTTTATGTGTCTTTAGGTTGAACATTTTGCTCTGCGTTTCTTATCCAGGCAAAGTAAATGTTTCCATAAAGAAGGTAAGAGGATTATATTTAAAATGATAATGCATCTGACGGCATGATGTGTCCATGAAAACAAATCCTGCAGCACGTAGCAAGTATGGTGAAATAGTGCTAGTACTACTAAACACGAACCAGTTTAGGGTTTGTTTGTTTTTTAGTATGGTTTTGACATGGTGGCTTAGTGGCTAAGAAGTTGAGCTTGTCGATCAGAAAGGTCGGCAGTTCGGCAGATCGAATCTCTAGCGCCATGTAATGGAGGGAACTTCTGTTAGTTGTCCCAGTGTCTGCCAACCTAGCAATTCAAAAGCATGGAAAAAAGCAAGTAGAAAAATTGAGATAGTGTTCTGTGTGTTTATGGTGTTTAGTCATACCAGCCACATGACCATGGAGATGTCTTTGGCTCTTTGACTTAGAAACAGAGATAGGCATCACCCCCTAGACAGTGATGGGCTAACAAAATTTTTACTACCACACTGTTGGCATGGCTTATGCATTTTGTTTCAGCATCCCGTCGACTAAACAATGTCATCTGGTGGGACCCAGGGGGAGAGCATTCTCTGTGGCGGCCCCGACCCTCTGGAACCAGCTCCCTCCAGAGATTAGGATTGCCCTCCTTGCCTTTCGAAAACTTCTTAAAACCCACCTCTGCCGTCAGGCATGGGGGAAATGAGCTGTCTCCCCTGGCCTATATAGTTTATGCATGGTATGTTTGTGTGGATATATTGTTTTAAATATTTTAGATATTTTAATAATTAGATTTGCCATTGTATATTGTTTTTTATTATTGTTGTGAGCCGCCCCGAGCCTGCGGAGAGGGCGGCATGCAAATCTAATAAATGAAATGAAATCTTTCAGTGCAAATTGGATGTTCTGGGGTGGAGCTCCATTTTTGCTACCCCACTGTGTTCCCCCCTGTCCGAGCAGTAGCCCACCCCTAATTATCTATTATCTAAAGTGTATTTACACACACGCACACACGCACAGCTTTTCTAAAATTATACACATTCAACCTCATTTACTGTGATAGGAAAAACATACCCAGAGCCCAGAAGGGGGGGGGGGGGGTGTCAACATTTTGCTACCGGTACTGTGTACCTGACCAAAATGTTGCTACTGATACTGCATACCATAACCGTATCAGGAAAGACTTAATGAACTCAGTCTGTATAGTCTGGAGGACAGAAGGAAAAGGGGGGACATGATCGAAACATTTAAATATATTAAAGGGTTAAATAAGGTCCAGGAGGGAAGTGTTTTTAATAGGAAAGTGAACACAAGAACAAGGGGACACAATCTGAAGTTAGTTGGGGGAAAGATCAAAAGCAATGTGAGAAAATATGATTTTACTGAAAGAGTAGTAGGTGCTTGGAACAAACTTCCAGTAGACGTGGTTGGTAAATCCACAGTAACTGAATTTAAACATGCCTGGGATAAACATATATCCATCCTAAGATAAAATACAGGAAAGAGTATAAGGGCAGACTAGATGGACCATGAGGTCTTTTTCTGCTGTCAGTCTTCTATGTTTCTATGTTTCTATACCTGATCGTACCCGTAGGAGCCTACCACTGGCCCTAGACTCAGGAACGACTAGCCCATATGTGTGATGGGAACCTTTACATTTTAAAACACAAACTATGCATAGGGGAGTGCCAGGACTGTACACACCTAAATAACCTGTTTTCCCGGATGCAAGAGAAGCTTTTGCAATGACAATCTGGAGAAGAATCTCGGCTGTCACATTTCACTTCACCAGCCTTTCTCACCAGCTGCCAAAATAATATTGCCCAGGAGGGTAATATTTGATTTCCACCTATTTAATGATGTCTGATACAACGTTTGATGGACATGAAGGGATGAGAGGAAGCCAATATATGGTTTGAGTCACCCACCTAAGTGCCGGCTTAATACAGTCATTAAGAAGGAGAAATGCAAGACAGCTGAAGCTCTTGAAGTTTCTGCAGTTTGAGGCTCTTAGACTCTGGTTATAATAGGTCTTATTAAACAGCATTTTGACCCGTGTCTGTTGCTTTTCATCTTCCTTCTTTTCACTCTCTCCTCATCTTTGCTCAGTTTGCTAAATTAGGTTCACAGTACCTACCTCCAATATTTATCAAGATGAAAGAAATATATTACTGAGAATTCCCTATAAGTGTGATATAACTGCTAAAAGAGAATTGAAGATTCTTTACTATTACTTTACTATTCTTTACACTCCGTGGCTTGCATTGGCTGCCGATCAGTTTCCGGTCACAATTCAAAGTGTTGGTTATGACCTTTAAAGCCCTACATGGCATGGGACCAGATTACCTCCGGAACCGCCTGTGACCGCACGAATCCCAGCGACCGATAAGGTCCCACAGAGTTGGCCTTCTCCAGGTCCCGTCGACTAAACAATGTCGTTTGGTGGGCCCCAGGGGAAGAGCCTTCTCTGTGGCGGCCCCGGCCCTCTGGAACCAACTCTCCCCGGAGATCAGAACTGCCCCCACCCTCCCTGTTTTTCGTAAACTACTCAAGACTCATTTATGCCGCCAGGCATGGGGGAGTTAAGATATTCCTTCCCCCTAGGCCATTACAAGTTATGCATGGTATGTTTGTGTGTATGTTTGGTTTTATTATAAGGGTTTTTAGTTGTTCTATTAATTGGATTGCTACATGCTGTTTTTATCATTGTTGTTAGCCGCCCCGAGTCTGCGGAGAGGGGCGGCATACAAATCCAATAAATAATAATAATAATATTTGGGGGGATGAACAGATTTCAACATTATTGGTGTCTAATGTCCACTCTAAACATTTCATCTTGCTTCTAAATATATCATGCACCAGTGATAGGGAACCTTTTTTTTTTGCTTGGTACCAAAAGAAAGCACGCACATGTGCCCACACCCATAATACAGTGCCCTCCCCCCACGCATGCACATAAACGCTGCACTGCCCCCATGCATGCATAAGTGCACTAGAGTGCCTTCCATCCCCTGTCCTATTGCTCTCCTATATCTCCTATACCTTTCTTCTATTCCTATATCTCTTCTTCTATTATTTCATTGATATATTTTATTCCTATATCTTCTATTCTTTCTTAGATATATTTTACTATGAGTATATCCTCTATAACCTTCATTATGTATTTTATTATGTGTATATCCACTAAAACCCTCATTGTGTAATGGATAAAATAAATCAATAAATAAATAAATAAATAACCAACCCCACACTGCCCCCCTGGCGATACACACAGGCCTCACTGAAGCCTCTGGACTTCCGGTAGGGTTATTGGGCTGTTTTTTGCTGTCCGCAGGGAACAGGTTATCAATTTAACTTAGGTTTCCTTTGCTTTACAGATCTACAAAAGTCATAACTGTGAGGAATGGTTGGAAAGTTAATATTTTCATCGCTACTGTAATAGCAAATGTTCACTAAGCGCATCAGCCATTAAGCGAGGACTATCTGTACAAGAAAATCAATCACCATTCTGTTTTAGATAAACATCTAAATTGGATAATACAAACTTTTCTTGTTTCTAAGCCCCACAAAGACTGCATGATACATTAGTTCTTCACAAGGCTTTGCTTTTTATATTCCTCAGGGTAATTTCAGTGACATTGATTTATAAAGCATCAATCTTGAGCATATTCTCTGGGAATATGAGGCAACACTGGCGTTCAGTGTTAAAAAGGTTCCAGTATTTAACAACCCTCTTTGTAATGTCAAGGACATTGTTATGAATAGAGTGGAAGTGTAACACAATGCAGGTAGTGATAAACAGATAGAGATGGGGAGATGTTGGTTCTTATAAAGAGTCAATAAAGATTATCTTCACTGGTAGTTGGATAAGTCAGAAATAGATTTTGCTTGATCCAGATCCATGCAACTAAAATTTGTCAGGATGAATTAACCTTTAGAATTTTAATCTTCAGAACAGATCCTTTGAATTACTTAACATCGGGAATGCAGAAATTGGTATGTGTGTGACAGTGTATTATCACACAAAAAAAAAGAGGAAAATCTCTTACTTATTTATGGATGAAATATAAAATATTATTATACCAAGAAGTCGAATTCTAATGAGTTCTAAATTGCTCTGGACCTGAGAAATGTTGCTAGCCTAATGAAAACTCTATTGAAAACTCTAGTCTTAGGAATGATCTGAAATTTGTTTCAAATTTTGCTTTAGGCAAAACTAAAATAGAAGTAGACCTGGGCTGTGGAAAAGTTCCTTGCCATGGGCATAATAGAAAGTTTGGCTCTGTTATCAAGGAAAGAAACAAACCAGGAATTAGATCAGTTTATTAAATATGTAGCTAGGGAGAAAAATCAAATTGTTATATCTCCCTTAGTTGGCTCTCTTTTTTCTTTTCTTTGGAAGAAAAATCCAGTCTAGTTCCAATCCGTGAGAAAGGCACTGAAAATAAAATGGAATCTGATTGTAAAGAAGGACTCTTGGTTATTGATGAGCAGAGCCCACCACAGTCATGTAGTTCTGGGACAGCTGACAAATGGGTTTGATGAGTACATGGACTTTTATAGGCTTCTGAGATGTTGCAGGGAGTTGTGCAATGTAGTGAGCCTTGGGTCTTTTGCTATTCTAATGGTGGTGGGTTAATACTATTATGTTTTAAAAGTCATGTATTGTCTTTCTTAATTCCATCAACTAGACCTGAAGGTGTTTTGCTTGTGAATAGATTGGCCCAGTCTTTCTTAATAGGCACAAAATATCCAACTTTAAAAGACTTCAGGTATCTTCAGGAGGCTGTTTTATTATGCAGAAAGACTGGGGGTGTTTCTGCCTTTAGGAACATGCTTCTCCATTTCTCCTTTGGGAAAATTTAATATTTTTCCTCTTTTAATATTCCCCAAAATATTTCATCCTTGTGGACTTCCTACATATTGTTATTTATTTGCAGTTCCAGATGAATAAAAGTGAAAGTTAATGCTTAAAAGCAAAAGAAGATCAAATCTAAAACTGTTAGGTTCCCAGTATTTTCTGCAAGTTATAGCCATAACAATCTTATATCTTGCAGAAGGTGATCAGTATCTTCTTGATGAGAAAACCAAGAAAGATTTATGACAACTGGTTTTATGAGGTCCAAGATAACGTAAGTGGTACAATGGGCATGACCTTGTGCTGAAATAAGGGTATTTATAGTATGGGAAATGAGTATAAAATACCTAGAGCTTGTTCATTACTATCACTTGAGCTGCCCATTTAACTTAAAACTATCCAGGTCAATCAGTTTTTTGAATCTAACTGTTGAATCAGTTTGATGTGATGAATCAAATTTGGTGCTTTTCAATCAGTTTAAAGATTAATTGAGTCTTAAGCAATTTAAAACACAAGTTCAAATTGATTTTGCAATTTAAACTGGACTGAATCTCATGTATAAATTGAATCCCAAATTGAAGTTGCATTTTGATTGATTCACAAAATCCAAAGTGTAAATCTTCTAAATACTTTACCTCCAGATCACTATAAGACCTAAATGAAATAATTATAACACTGGTGTACAATCTACCATAGCCTAGACTAGAAATAATAGAATGGATACGTACTTAATCCATGAAATGTTCTTATAAGAAAGCTAAGAAGTCATTATTAGAGCAATGCAATTATTCATGCTTATTAAAAGCAAAATGTATAATGAAATTACTGATCACATTTTGTACCTCTTTCCCTTTGTCTGGAAAATGAACTAGAGAGTCCTGCCTTTGGCTGGCTTCATTTACAATGGAAGTAATGTTTCCTCTTATAAAATTCATTCATTGGATGTATTTGCCTTGTAATGATCTATAGTTTCTATAATAATGATCTACAGTATAAATTAATAGATCAGATTTTATTTGACTTAATCAGTAAACACATTACAATTCATTTATTATAGCAATAATGTTATAGAGATAAGAATTTTTGAGATAAATTCTTTTCCTTGTGCATTTCAAACATGTAAATAAGTACAATGGCCATTCCCAACCCTTCCTCTATGTTTTCTCCCATATTGAGAAGTAATAATGGACTTATGTATGGAAACAAGTTGGGGATATTCAGTTAATTTCTGATAACTTGAGGAACAATTGTAACAATATCTTTTTAAAATATCTTCAGTGCTACCATCTTGCAAACACTTGTACAAGGAATCAAAAGACAGAGAAGGGATTAAATAAAGAATTTATTTATATAGCATGATTGTTTTTACAATAGAATTTGCAATTGCAATAGTACTTATTTATATACCTCTTCACAGTGTTTTACAGCCCTCTCTAAGGAATCAGCATATTGCCCCCAACAATCTGGGTCCTCATTTTACCCACCTCAGAAGGATGGAAGGCTGAGTCAACCTTGAGCTGGGTGAGATTCAAACTGCCAAATTGCAGACTGCCATCAATCAGAAGTAGCCTGCAGTATTGCATTCTAACCACCTCGCTATTGTGACTGCGTTCTAACCACTGTGCCAATCAGCTATAACACAACATGTAGTAGGCAATATATATCCAAATAGAGTTCTGATCTAAGTAAACATTGCCCATAAGCACTATGCACAGACACATTCTTAATTATGACTTTATTTTGCCTCATTAGGCTTGATATTGATATATTTTAAATGACCCGCTAATTAAAGCAATGGCCTTAAGCAATGCTAAAATACAGCTTATATCAAAGCCACCAAAAAGCAACAAGCAGCAATTTTACGTTTGTTGTTTTATAATACTTTTGAACAGATAATGCCACAAGAATCTAAAATACTTAAAATGCTCAATAAAAGATGGGCACTTGATTAATAGTGAATCAATGTGATGTATGCTTATATTAATCCAGAGTTTGCATTTCTGGTTTATAAGCAGAGGATATGAATCTGCTTCTGTTAAGTCTGGATCCTAATAATTTCCAACTAGCTTTTGAGCAGACAACAAATTCAGTCTGTGCTTATTATCACTATGTTCTGCACACGAGATGTTTGCTTGGATGAGAACTTCATTCTCTGTGGATCTAAATCTGGTTGCATAATGTAAGGCCAAAAGATTGTGTTTCAAAAGCCTATGCAGAGATCCACTGAAAGATCAGAATAATTACCAACTAAAATTGAAGGAGGTAGGTGATCTAGAAAAACAAAATATAGCAATAGCAACAGCACTTAGACTTATATCACAGTGCTTGGCAGACCTTTCCAAGTGGTTTAAAGAGACAGCCTATTGCCCCCAACAATCTGGGTCCTCATTTTACCCAAATCGGAAGGATGGAAGACTGACTCAACCTTGAGCCTGGTGAGATTTGATCTGCCATTCTTCACCCTAACCACTGTGCCATCACAGCACAAATATAAATGAAGGTGAATTGTATTTACTGTGATTTTAATTGGAATTGAATGGATTCTCTTAAAGCTTTGCCATCTTTTTTCCTACTGCTGTCTCTGGGATATCATTCAAAATGTAGCAGCATCTCCTGATTTAAACTTATTACAGCTGATTTATGGGAGGAAGAACTGATATTCAGTCATCCTAGGTCATGGTTGTCCCAAAGGTGATTTTTGCAACTGAACTTTCTTGGGGTTTTATTTTTCCCCTTGAAAACGTTTTACTTCTCACCAAAGAAACTAAAGAAGAAAAATAACTGAAGAAGCTTTTGGGATGAGAAGCAGAACCTTTTTACCGATGGTCCTGTTGCCTTTTGTAAAAGCACCTTTGGGACGACTGATACCGTGCGTATTACTTGTGCTTCCTGAACATACAGCTATTTTCTTTGAACTATGACCTGAAGTGCATGTCATTTGTCATAATCTTTCTACCATGAATTTGAGGCTAACAGTGTTTTATTGTGCGGATTTTCATTCCTTATCAATCGGGCCATTTAAATGAATAAAATGCAAGAGGATCTGGTACATAAAAGATTAAAACGTTTTCCAATTCTTCTCTTTGAAATACTGTATATCTCTTGTTTTCTGGTGAGATTTTGATGCAATATCAAACAAAAAGTTAGTCATTCTGACTTTTTTCTATGATATGGTATAGAATCACAGATACATTTGGAAGAATAAGAAACTGTTTTAGCTTTTAAGTTCTTCAGAACGTCATTAATTAATGTGGAAATACAAGTGTTCATTAATTAATTGAGAAGTTACAACTGGTTGTTAATTAAGTAATTAATTAATCTAAAGAGGTCTCCCTTCATTCTTCTTCACTAGTGTAGGAGGTCTGCACACCCTGTCCAGAAGAGGACAGGGGCCAATTGTCAGGTCCTTATCCTGGCCTAGCCCAAGTTGTGTCCAACCTACCAGACGGCAACCCAGCCTTCTAGGCCTACACCCGCTAGCTGCCTTGCATGGAATTCCCAGCAAGCATACCTAGAGTTGTTTGGTTTTGATTTGTGGGTTGTGGGAATTCTACTCTTGTTGGTTGGTACAACACAGCATCAACTGGTTGTGGCTCACTCAGCAATCACCCAGTTAAATAGTCTGGGTCCCATTTTAGCCATTGACATCAGATTATACAACAGGGGACATTGGTTTGCTTGAAGGCCAATAGGTCCTCTGCCCATCTTCACTGTAGTCTTAACCAGGACACGATGCCCTGAGGACGGTCCCTTCCATCTTCATCAACCATTGCTTTTTTCTTTCTTCCATTCAAGCAGGTCCAATTCGCAGGTGCTGTCTGAACTAAGTACTTCCCTTGGCCAGGTGTTTGAGAAGTGGTTTGACATTGTTTCCTTCCGAGAGTTGAGAGAGAGTGATTGCTTGAAGGTCACTGAGCTTTCCGCCTAAGCAAAGAAGAACTTTTGCTCATTACTTAAGAAACTATGGAAATTGAGCAAATGTATTTTTGACAATTTTTAGTATTCCCCTCCACAGCAGGACAGCCCATTAAGAAGATTTCTCAATTTGTATCTTATCCTTCACTACCCCCTCACTGAACACAGCAAATCTGAGAAGAGATACCAGTCAGATGAGGAGGTGGAGCTCTACATTTGAAGACGACTAGTGGTGGAATGCCACTTACCTTGCTACCCGGACAGTCCTGGGAGGCTGGCGCAGGATCACATGCTCCTTACAAGTGCGCACATGCGCCCTGTGTGAGATTCGGCTTCTGAGCATGCAGCTATCTTTGCCGATATTTTTTATCTGTCATGCCTTCTGCAGCATGAAACTCACATTCTGCTAGTGATTGCCTCAATGTCATTCTACTAAATAAAATTCATCTTAGAAGACTAGATGTTACCATTGCCTGTTGCAGGAACACAACATATAGGCTCCTGGTGATTGGTCAAGGTCACTCAATTGAATGTCCTTCATACAGAAAAACAAGGACTTAAATTGCATATTGAAGGAATAGAACTCACCATCCCCTGGAGACAGGTCCAAGGTGAATTAGCTGCCTAGTCCTCCCCCGAATGAACTGTCTCATGATGATTGGTCCAAAGTGAAGTAGCTAACTTCCATCCCAAATGCTCGAATGGAACAACGCCATCTTCTGCGGATTGGAATAAAGTCTCAGACTCTGAAAAATATTATACAACTCACTATCTATTTGCATGATTAGAATTCAACTCCTCATGAGAAAATTGGTGTAATGTCACATCGCTGCCTAAAATTCATGTTGGAGGACAAGAACACACCCTCCACATTGCAAAAGGATGAGAAACAACAACTCATTTTGGTTCATTTGACTAAAGTAATGGAGGAACGAGATAATCGACTCAAACATACAATTTTTTGATAATTGGAGAAAGGTCAAAAAGTTAGCTACCGTCGCAATTATTCAACCAGAAGTTACAATCTCCCAATGTAATTTTGATGGATGAAACTCCCCTATTCCATAGCATTAGGATAGGAATAAGATCACTCCAATCTCTGTTGGTCACACTGCAGGACTAGAAATTCCATTGATATGGAGAACTAGAACTCTCTTGTCCTACTGACTATTAATTGTGTATTTTGCAGGAAAAGAACTCAATGTTCTTTTAGAGAACTAGAACTGACCTTTTCCTTGGACAATTTGCGGAATATCACACATCAGTTTTTCATTAACATTAGAGGACTAGAACTTACATTGACACAAATATTGGAGAACAGGAACTCACCCTCTACTGCTCTGGATTCAAAGTCATATTGTGGTCATTGCCAGAAGGTGAAAAAATGTATTTCCACCACAATAGTTTGACTGAGTTAACTTTATTCCAATCCTGGTGATTCAAATAAAGAAAACTCAGACAAGTATGGCTATTTTACAGGAAAATAACTCAAGTTGCTTTGTAATACTAGAACTGACCTTTTCCTTGGAAAAATGCTGTACGAACACTCCTCTTCCAGTCACTCACAGGCTAGGATGAGAAGACGTAACATGGTCATTGGCAGACGGTGAAAAAGCTGATTTCCATCCCAATAGTTACACAAGAAACTATAAGCTCCTGGTTATATGAAAAAATTAAAATCAGATTCGGATTGTTATTTTGCAGAAAAATAACTCAAATTCTATATGTAGGAATAGAACTCACCTTTTCCTTGGAAAATTGCTGTACGAACACTTCCTCTTCCCGTCATTCACAGACTAGGATGAGAATTTATATTGACAATTGGAAGAACTCACCCTCTCCTACTCCTTGGTTCAAAGAGGTATCTTGGTCATTGGCAGAAGGTGAAAAACCCGACTTCCATCCCAATAGTTTTACTCGAAACTATAAGCTACTGGTTATTGGAACAAATTGAAGTCTGACAAGGATGGTAATTTTTACAGAAAAATAACTCAAATTCAATTTGTAGGAATAGAACTCACCTTTTCCTTAGAAAAGTGCTGTATGACCACTCCTCTTCCCATCATTCACAGGCTAGGATGAGAACTTATTTTGACAATTGGAAGAACTCACCCTTTCCTGCTCCTTGGTCCAAACATGTATCTTGGTCATTGATAGATGAAAAAGCCGACCTCCATCCCAATAGATTCGCTAAAAACTATAAGCTCCTGGTTATTGGAACAAATTGAAGTCAGACATGGATTGGACTTTTAAAGGAAAATAACTCAAATTGCTTCTTAGGACTAGACCTCACCTTTTCCTTGAAAAAGTGGTGTAAATTCATTGCTCTTCCCGCCTTTCACATTGGCGAACTTGAACTTATATTGATATTTGGATGACGGGAACTTACCCTTCCCAGCTCCTTGGTCCAAAACGTATCTTGGTCATTGGTAGACGGTGAAAAAGCCGACTTCCATCCCAATAGATTCGCTAGAAACTATAAGCTCCTGGTTATTGGAACAAATTGAAGTCAGGCAAGGATTATAATTTTTACAGGAAAATAAATCAAATTGCTTTTGTAGGACTAGAACTCACCTTTTTCTTGGAAAATTGCTGTATGAACACTCCTCTTCCCTTCATTCACAGGCTAGGATGAGAAATTATATTGACAATTGGAAAAACTCACCCTCTCCTGCTCCTTGGTCCAAAGACGTATCTTGGTCATTGATAGATGGTGAAAAGCCGAATTCCATCCCAATAGTTTCAATAGAAACTATAAGCTCCTAGTTATTGGAAAAAATTAAAGTCAGACTGGGACTATTAGTTTGCAGAAAAATAACTCAAATTCCATTTGTAGGAATAGAACTCACCTTTTCCTTGGAAAATTGCTGTATGAACACTCCTCTTCCCTTCATTCATAGGATAGGATGAGAACTTATATTGACAATTGGAAAAACTCACCCTCTCCTGCTCCTTGGTCCAAAGACGTATCTTGGTCATTGATAGATGGTGAAAAGCCGATTTCCATCCCAATAGATTCGCTAGAAACTATAAGCTCCTGGTTATTGGAACAAATTGAAGTCAGACATGGATTGGACTTTTAAAGGAAAATAACTCAAATTGCTTCTGTAGGACTAGACCTCACCTTTTCCTTGAAAAAGTGGTGTAAATTCATTGCTCTTTCCGCCTTTCACATTGGCGAACTTGAACTTATATTGATATTTAGACGACGGGAAGTTACCCTTCCCAGCTCCTTGGTCCAAAACGTATCTTGGTCATTGGTAGACGGTGAAAAAGCCGATTTCCATCCCAATAGTTTCTCTAGAAACTATAAGCTCCTGGTTATAGGAACAAATTGAAGTCATACAAGGATTATAATTTTTACAGGAAAATAAATCAAATTGCTTTTGAAGGACTAGAACTCACCTTTTAGTTGGAAAATTGCTGTATGAACACTCCTCTTCCCTTCATTCACAGGCTAGGATGAGAAATTATATTGACAATTGGAAAAACTCACCCTCTCCTGCTCCTTGGTCCAAAGACGTATCTTGGTCGTTGATAGATGGTGAAAAGCCGACTTCCATCCCAATTGATTCACTAGAAACTATATGCTCCTAGTTATTGGAAAAAATTAAAGTCAGACTGGGACTACTAGTTTGCAGAAAAATAACTCAAATTCCATTTGTAGGAATAGAACTCACCTTTTCCTTTGAAAATTGCTGTATGAACACTCCTCTTCCCTTCATTCATAGGATAGGATGAGAACTTATATTGACAATTGGAAGAACTCACCCTCTCCTGCTCCTTGGTCCAAAGACGTATCTTGGTCATTGATAGATGGTGAAAAGCCGATTTCCATCCCAATAGATTCGCTAGAAACTATAAGCTCCTGGTTATTGGAACAAATTGAAGTCAGACATGGATTGGACTTTTAAAGGAAAATAACTCAAATTGCTTCTGTAGGACTAGACCTCACCTTTTCCTTGAAAAAGTGGTGTAAATTCATTGCTCTTTCCGCCTTTCACATTGGCGAACTTGAACTTATATTGATATTTAGACGACGGGAAGTTACCCTTCCCAGCTCCTTGGTCCAAAACGTATCTTGGTCATTGGTAGACGGTGAAAAAGCCGATTTCCATCCCAATAGTTTCTCTAGAAACTATAAGCTCCTGGTTATAGGAACAAATTGAAGTCAGACAAGGATTATAATTTTTACAGGAAAATAAATCAAATTGCTTTTGAAGGACTAGAACTCACCTTTTAGTTGGAAAATTGCTGTATGAACACTCCTCTTCCCTTCATTCACAGGCTAGGATGAGAAATTATATTGACAATTGGAAAAACTCACCCTCTCCTGCTCCTTGGTCCAAAGACGTATCTTGGTCGTTGATAGATGGTGAAAAGTCGACTTCCATCCCAATAGATTCACTAGAAACTATATGCTCCTAGTTATTGGAAAAAATTAAAGTCAGACTGGGACTACTAGTTTGCAGAAAAATAACTCAAATTCCATTTTTAGGAATACAACTCACCTTTTCCTTTGAAAATTGCTGTATGAACACTCCTCTTCCCTTCATTCATAGGATAGGATGAGAACTTATATTGACAATTGGAAGAACTCACCCTCTCCTGCTCCTTGGTCCAAAGTCGTATCTTGGTCATTGATAGATGGTGAAAAACGGACCTCCATCCCAATAGATTCGCTAGAAACTATAAGCTCCTGGTTATTGGAACAAATTGAAGTCAGGCAAGGATTATAATTTTTACAGGAAAATAAATCAAATTGCTTTTGTAGGACTAGAACTCACCTTTTTCTTGGAAAATTGCTGTATGAACACTCCTCTTCCCTTCATTCACAGGCTAGGATGAGAAATTATATTGACAATTGGAAAAACTCACCCTCTCCTGCTCCTTGGTCCAAAGACGTATCTTGGTCATTGATAGATGGTGAAAAGCCGAATTCCATCCCAATAGTTTCAATAGAAACTATAAGCTCCTAGTTATTGGAAAAAATTAAAGTCAGACTGGGACTATTAGTTTGCAGAAAAATAACTCAAATTCCATTTGTAGGAATAGAACTCACCTTTTCCTTGGAAAATTGCTGTATGAACACTCCTCTTCCCTTCATTCATAGGATAGGATGAGAACTTATATTGACAATTGGAAAAACTCACCCTCTCCTGCTCCTTGGTCCAAAGACGTATCTTGGTCATTGATAGATGGTGAAAAGCCGATTTCCATCCCAATAGATTCGCTAGAAACTATAAGCTCCTGGTTATTGGAACAAATTGAAGTCAGACATGGATTGGACTTTTAAAGGAAAATAACTCAAATTGCTTCTGTAGGACTAGACCTCACCTTTTCCTTGAAAAAGTGGTGTAAATTCATTGCTCTTTCCGCCTTTCACATTGGCGAACTTGAACTTATATTGATATTTAGACGACGGGAAGTTACCCTTCCCAGCTCCTTGGTCCAAAACGTATCTTGGTCATTGGTAGACGGTGAAAAAGCCGATTTCCATCCCAATAGTTTCTCTAGAAATTATAAGCTCCTGGTTATAGGAACAAATTGAAGTCAGACAAGGATTATAATTTTTACAGGAAAATAAATCAAATTGCTTTTGAAGGACTAGAACTCACCTTTTAGTTGGAAAATTGCTGTATGAACACTCCTCTTCCCTTCATTCACAGGCTAGGATGAGAAATTATATTGACAATTGGAAAAACTCACCCTCTCCTGCTCCTTGGTCCAAAGACGTATCTTGGTCATTGATAGATGGTGAAAAGCCGACTTCCATCCCAATAGATTCACTAGAAACTATATGCTCCTAGTTATTGGAAAAAATTAAAGTCAGACTGGGACTACTAGTTTGCAGAAAAATAACTCAAATTCCATTTGTAGGAATAGAACTCACCTTTTCCTTTGAAAATTGCTGTATGAACACTCCCCATCATACTCAGGATAGGATGAGAACTTATATTGACAATTGGAAGAACTCACCCTCTCCTGCTCCTTGGTCCAAAGTCGTATCTTGGTCATTGATAGATGGTGAAAAACGGACCTCCATCCCAATAGATTCGCTAGAAACTATAAGTTCCTGGTTATTGGAACAAATTGAAGTCAGACATGGATTGGACTTTTAAAGGAAGATAACTCAAATTGCTTCTGTAGGACTAGACCTCACCTTTTCCTTGAAAAAGTGGTGTAAATTCATTGCTCTTTCCGCCTTTCACATTGGCGAACTTGAACTTATATTGATATTTGGATGACGGGAACTTACCCTTCCCAGCTCCTTGGTCCAAAACGTATCTTGGTCATTGGCAGACGGTGAAAAAGCCGACTTCCATCCCAATAGATTCGCTAGAAACTATAAGGTCCTGGTTATTGGAACAAATTGAAGTCAGGCAAGGATTATAATTTTTACAGGAAAATAAATCAAATTGCTTTTGTAGGACTAGAACTCACCTTTTTCTTGGAAAATTGCTGTATGAACACTCCTCTTCCCTTCATTCACAGGCTAGGATGAGAAATTATATTGACAAATGGAAAAACTCACCCTCTCCTGCTCCTTGGTCCAAAGACGTATCTTGGTCATTGATAGATGGTGAAAAACCGAATTCCATCCCAATAGTTTCAATAGAAACTATAAGCTCCTAGTTATTGGAAAAAATTAAAGTCAGACTGGGACTATTAGTTTGCAGAAAAATAACTCAAATTCCATTTGTAGGAATAGAACTCACCTTTTCCTTGGAAAATTGCTGTATGAACACTCCTCTTCCCTTCATTCATAGGATAGGATGAGAACTTATATTGACAATTGGAAAAACTCACCCTCTCCTGCTCCTTGGTCCAAAGACGTATCTTGGTCATTGATAGATGGTGAAAAGCCGATTTCCATCCCAATAGATTCGCTAGAAACTATAAGCTCCTGGTTATTGGAACAAATTGAAGTCAGACATGGATTGGACTTTTAAAGGAAAATAACTCAAATTGCTTCTGTAGGACTAGACCTCACCTTTTCCTTGAAAAAGTGGTGTAAATTCATTGCTCTTTCCGCCTTTCACATTGGCGAACTTGAACTTATATTGATATTTGGACGACGGGAAGTTACCCTTCCCAGCTCCTTGGTCCAAAACGTATCTTGGTCATTGGTAGACGGTGAAAAAGCCGATTTCCATCCCAATAGTTTCTCTAGAAACTATAAGCTCCTGGTTATAGGAACAAATTGAAGTCAGACAAGGATTATAATTTTTACAGGAAAATAAATCAAATTGCTTTTGAAGGACTAGAACTCACCTTTTAGTTGGAAAATTGCTGTATGAACACTCCTCTTCCCTTCATTCACAGGCTAGGATGAGAAATTATATTGACAATTGGAAAAACTCACCCTCTCCTGCTCCTTGGTCCAAAGACGTATCTTGGTCATTGGCAGAAGACGAAAAGCCGAATTCCATCCCAATAGTTTCAATAGAAACTATAATCTCCTAGTTATTGGAAAAAAATTAAAGTCAGACTGGGAGTATTAGTTTGCAGAAAAATAACTCAAATTCCATTTGTAGGAATAGAACTCACCTTTTCCTTTGAAAATTGCTGTATGAACACTCCTCTTCCCTTCATTCACAGGCTAGGATGAGAAATTATATTGACAATTGGAAAAACTCACCCTCTCCTGCTCCTTGGTCCAAAGACGTATCTTGGTCATTGGCAGAAGACGAAAAGCCGAATTCCATCCCAATAGTTTCAATAGAAACTATAAGCTCCTAGTTATTGGAAAAAATTAAAGTCAGACTGGGACTACTAGTTTGCAGAAAAATAACTCAAATTCCATTTGTAGGAATAGAACTCACCTTTTAGTTGGAAAATTGCTGTATGAACACTCCTCTTCCCTTCATTCACAGGCTAGGATGAGAAATTATATTGACAATTGGAAAAACTCACCCTCTCCTGCTCCTTGGTCCAAAGACGTAACTTGGTCATTGGCAGAAGATGAAAAGCCAAATTCCATCCCAATAGTTTCAATAGAAACTATAAGATCCTAGTTATTGGAAAAAATTAAAGTCAGACTGGGACTATTAGTTTGCAGAAAAATAACTCAAATTCCATTTGTAGGAATAGAACTCACCTTTTCCTTTGAAAATTGCTGTATGAACACTCCCCATCATACTCAGGCTAGGATGAGAACTTATATTGACAATTGGAAGAACTCACCCTTTCCTGTTCCTTGGTTCAAAGACGTATCTTGGTCATTGATAGATGGTGAAAAAGCCGACTTCCATCCCAATAGATTCACTAGAAACTATAAGCTCCTGGTTATTGGAACAAATTGAAGTCATGGATTGGAATTTTAAAGGAAAATAACACAAATTGCTTCTGTAGGAGTAGACCTCACCTTTTCCTTGAAAAAGTGGTGTAAGTTCATTGCTCTTCCGGCCTTTCACATTGGCGCACTTTAACTTATATTGATACTTGGACTGGAACTCCCCCTCTCATGTTCCTTGGTCCAAAGACGTATCTTGATCACTGGCAGAAGATGAAAAGCCGACTTCCATCCCAATAGTTTCACTAGAAACTATAATCTCCTGGTTATAGGAACAAATTGAAGTCAGACAAGGATTATAATTTTTACAGGAAAATAAATCAAATTGCTTTTTTAGGATTAGAACTCACCTTTTCCTTTGAAAATTGCTGTATGAACACTCCCCATCATACTCAGGATAGGATGAGAACCTATATTGACAATTGGAAGAACTCACCCTTTCCTGTTCCTTGGTCCAAAGATGTATCTTGGTCATTGATAGACGGTGAAAAAGCCGACTTCCATCCCAATAGATTCGCTGGAAACTATAAGCTCCTGGTTATTGGAACAAATTGAAGTCAGGCAAGGATTATAATTTTTACAGGAAAATAAATCAAATTGCTTTTGTAGGACTAGAACTCACCTTTTTCTTGGAAAATTGCTGTATGAACACTCCTCTTCCCTTCATTCACAGGCTAGGATGAGAACTTATATTGACAATTGGAAAAACTCACCCTCTCCTGCTCCTTGGTCCAAAGACGTATCTTGGTCATTGATAGATGGTGAAAAGCCGATTTCCATCCCAATAGATTCGCTAGAAACTATAAGCTCCTGGTTATTGGAACAAATTGAAGTCAGACATGGATTGGACTTTTAAAGGAAGATAACTCAAATTGCTTCTGTAGGACTAGACCTCACCTTTTCCTTGAAAAAGTGGTGTAAATTCATTGCTCTTTCCGCCTTTCACATTGGCGAACTTGAACTTATATTGATATTTGGATGACGGGAACTTACCCTTCCCAGCTCCTTGGTCCAAAACGTATCTTGGTCATTGGCAGACGGTGAAAAAGCCGACTTCCATCCCAATAGATTCGCTAGAAACTATAAGGTCCTGGTTATTGGAACAAATTGAAGTCAGGCAAGGATTATAATTTTTACAGGAAAATAAATCAAATTGCTTTTGTAGGACTAGAACTCACCTTTTTCTTGGAAAATTGCTGTATGAACACTCCTCTTCCCTTCATTCACAGGCTAGGATGAGAAATTATATTGACAAATGGAAAAACTCACCCTCTCCTGCTCCTTGGTCCAAAGACGTATCTTGGCCATTGATAGATGGTGAAAAACCGAATTCCATCCCAATAGTTTCAATAGAAACTATAAGCTCCTAGTTATTGGAAAAAATTAAAGTCAGACTGGGACTATTAGTTTGCAGAAAAATAACTCAAATTCCATTTGTAGGAATAGAACTCACCTTTTCCTTGGAAAATTGCTGTATGAACACTCCTCTTCCCTTCATTCATAGGATAGGATGAGAACTTATATTGACAATTGGAAAAACTCACCCTCTCCTGCTCCTTGGTCCAAAGACGTATCTTGGTCATTGATAGATGGTGAAAAGCCGATTTCCATCCCAATAGATTCGCTAGAAACTATAAGCTCCTGGTTATTGGAACAAATTGAAGTCAGACATGGATTGGACTTTTAAAGGAAAATAACTCAAATTGCTTCTGTAGGACTAGACCTCACCTTTTCCTTGAAAAAGTGGTGTAAATTCATTGCTCTTTCCGCCTTTCACATTGGCGAACTTGAACTTATATTGATATTTGGACGACGGGAAGTTACCCTTCCCAGCTCCTTGGTCCAAAACGTATCTTGGTCATTGGTAGACGGTGAAAAAGCCGATTTCCATCCCAATAGTTTCTCTAGAAACTATAAGCTCCTGGTTATAGGAACAAATTGAAGTCAGACAAGGATTATAATTTTTACAGGAAAATAAATCAAATTGCTTTTGAAGGACTAGAACTCACCTTTTAGTTGGAAAATTGCTGTATGAACACTCCTCTTCCCTTCATTCACAGGCTAGGATGAGAAATTATATTGACAATTGGAAAAACTCACCCTCTCCTGCTCCTTGGTCCAAAGACGTATCTTGGTCATTGGCAGAAGACGAAAAGCCGAATTCCATCCCAATAGTTTCAATAGAAACTATAATCTCCTAGTTATTGGAAAAAAATTAAAGTCAGACTGGGAGTATTAGTTTGCAGAAAAATAACTCAAATTCCATTTGTAGGAATAGAACTCACCTTTTCCTTTGAAAATTGCTGTATGAACACTCCTCTTCCCTTCATTCACAGGCTAGGATGAGAAATTATATTGACAATTGGAAAAACTCACCCTCTCCTGCTCCTTGGTCCAAAGACGTATCTTGGTCATTGGCAGAAGACGAAAAGCCGAATTCCATCCCAATAGTTTCAATAGAAACTATAAGCTCCTAGTTATTGGAAAAAATTAAAGTCAGACTGGGACTACTAGTTTGCAGAAAAATAACTCAAATTCCATTTGTAGGAATAGAACTCACCTTTTAGTTGGAAAATTGCTGTATGAACACTCCTCTTCCCTTCATTCACAGGCTAGGATGAGAAATTATATTGACAATTGGAAAAACTCACCCTCTCCTGCTCCTTGGTCCAAAGACGTAACTTGGTCATTGGCAGAAGATGAAAAGCCAAATTCCATCCCAATAGTTTCAATAGAAACTATAAGATCCTAGTTATTGGAAAAAATTAAAGTCAGACTGGGACTATTAGTTTGCAGAAAAATAACTCAAATTCCATTTGTAGGAATAGAACTCACCTTTTCCTTTGAAAATTGCTGTATGAACACTCCCCATCATACTCAGGCTAGGATGAGAACTTATATTGACAATTGGAAGAACTCACCCTTTCCTGTTCCTTGGTTCAAAGACGTATCTTGGTCATTGATAGATGGTGAAAAAGCCGACTTCCATCCCAATAGATTCACTAGAAACTATAAGCTCCTGGTTATTGGAACAAATTGAAGTCATGGATTGGAATTTTAAAGGAAAATAACACAAATTGCTTCTGTAGGAGTAGACCTCACCTTTTCCTTGAAAAAGTGGTGTAAGTTCATTGCTCTTCCGGCCTTTCACATTGGCGCACTTTAACTTATATTGATACTTGGACTGGAACTCCCCCTCTCATGTTCCTTGGTCCAAAGACGTATCTTGATCACTGGCAGAAGATGAAAAGCCGACTTCCATCCCAATAGTTTCACTAGAAACTATAATCTCCTGGTTATAGGAACAAATTGAAGTCAGACAAGGATTATAATTTTTACAGGAAAATAAATCAAATTGCTTTTTTAGGATTAGAACTCACCTTTTCCTTTGAAAATTGCTGTATGAACACTCCCCATCATACTCAGGATAGGATGAGAACCTATATTGACAATTGGAAGAACTCACCCTTTCCTGTTCCTTGGTCCAAAGATGTATCTTGGTCATTGATAGACGGTGAAAAAGCCGACTTCCATCCCAATAGATTCGCTGGAAACTATAAGCTCCTGGTTATTGGAACAAATTGAAGTCAGGCAAGGATTATAATTTTTACAGGAAAATAAATCAAATTGCTTTTGTAGGACTAGAACTCACCTTTTTCTTGGAAAATTGCTGTATGAACACTCCTCTTCCCTTCATTCACAGGCTAGGATGAGAACTTATATTGACAATTGGAAAAACTCACCCTCTCCTGCTCCTTGGTCCAAAGACGTATCTTGGTCATTGATAGATGGTGAAAAGCCGATTTCCATCCCAATAGATTCGCTAGAAACTATAAGCTCCTGGTTATTGGAACAAATTGAAGTCAGACATGGATTGGACTTTTAAAGGAAAATAACTCAAATTGCTTCTGTAGGACTAGAACTCACCTTTTAGTTGGAAAATTGCTGTATGAACACTCCTCTTCCCTTCATTCACAGGCTAGGATGAGAAATTATATTGACAATTGGAAAAACTCACCCTCTCCTGCTCCTTGGTCCAAAGACGTATCTTGGTCATTGGCAGAAGACGAAAAGCCGAATTCCATCCCAATAGTTTCGCTAGAAACTATAAGCTCCTGGTTATTGGAACAAATTGAAGTCAGGCAAGGATTATAATTTTTACAGGAAAATAAATCAAATTGCTTTTGTAGGACTAGAACTCACCTTTTTCTTGGAAAATTGCTGTATGAACACTCCTCTTCCCTTCATTCACAGGCTAGGATGAGAAATTATATTGACAATTGGAAAAACTCACCCTCTCCTGCTCCTTGGTCCAAAGACGTATCTTGGTCATTGACAGATGGTGAAAAGCCGAATTCCATCCCAAAAGTTTCAATAGAAACTATAAGCTCCTAGTTATTGGAAAAAATTAAAGTCAGACTGGGACTATTAGTTTGCAGAAAAATAACTCAAATTCCATTTGTAGGAATAGAACTCACCTTTTCCTTGGAAAATTGCTGTATGAACACTCCTCTTCCCTTCATTCATAGGATAGGATGAGAACTTATATTGACAATTGGAAAAACTCACCCTCTCCTGCTCCTTGGTCCAAAGACGTATCTTGGTCATTGATAGATGGTGAAAAGCCGATTTCCATCCCAATAGATTCGCTAGAAACTATAAGCTCCTGGTTATTGGAACAAATTGAAGTCAGACATGGATTGGACTTTTAAAGGAAAATAACTCAAATTGCTTCTGTAGGACTAGACCTCACCTTTTCCTTGAAAAAGTGGTGTAAATTCATTGCTCTTTCCGCCTTTCACATTGGCGAACTTGAACTTATATTGATATTTGGACGACGGGAAGTTACCCTTCCCAGCTCCTTGGTCCAAAACGTATCTTGGTCATTGGTAGACGGTGAAAAAGCCGATTTCCATCCCAATAGTTTCTCTAGAAACTATAAGCTCCTGGTTATAGGAACAAATTGAAGTCAGACAAGGATTATAATTTTTACAGGAAAATAAATCAAATTGCTTTTGAAGGACTAGAACTCACCTTTTAGTTGGAAAATTGCTGTATGAACACTCCTCTTCCCTTCATTCACAGGCTAGGATGAGAAATTATATTGACAATTGGAAAAACTCACCCTCTCCTGCTCCTTGGTCCAAAGACGTATCTTGGTCATTGGCAGAAGACGAAAAGCCGAATTCCATCCCAATAGTTTCAATAGAAACTATAATCTCCTAGTTATTGGAAAAAAATTAAAGTCAGACTGGGAGTATTAGTTTGCAGAAAAATAACTCAAATTCCATTTGTAGGAATAGAACTCACCTTTTCCTTTGAAAATTGCTGTATGAACACTCCTCTTCCCTTCATTCACAGGCTAGGATGAGAAATTATATTGACAATTGGAAAAACTTACCCTCTCCTGCTCCTTGGTCCAAAGACGTATCTTGGTCATTGGCAGAAGACGAAAAGCCGAATTCCATCCCAATAGTTTCAATAGAAACTATAAGCTCCTAGTTATTGGAAAAAATTAAAGTCAGACTGGGACTACTAGTTTGCAGAAAAATAACTCAAATTCCATTTGTAGGAATAGAACTCACCTTTTAGTTGGAAAATTGCTGTATGAACACTCCTCTTCCCTTCATTCACAGGCTAGGATGAGAAATTATATTGACAATTGGAAAAACTCACCCTCTCCTGCTCCTTGGTCCAAAGACGTATCTTGGTCATTGGCAGAAGATGAAAAGCCAAATTCCATCCCAATAGTTTCAATAGAAACTATAAGATCCTAGTTATTGGAAAAAATTAAAGTCAGACTGGGACTATTAGTTTGCAGAAAAATAACTCAAATTCCATTTGTAGGAATAGAACTCATCTTTTCCTTTGAAAATTGCTGTATGAACACTCCCCATCATACTCAGGCTAGGATGAGAACTTATATTGACAATTGGAAGAACTCACCCTTTCCTGTTCCTTGGTTCAAAGACGTATCTTGGTCATTGATAGATGGTGAAAAAGCCGACTTCCATCCCAATAGATTCACTAGAAACTATAAGCTCCTGGTTATTGGAACAAATTGAAGTCATGGATTGGAATTTTAAAGGAAAATAACACAAATTGCTTCTGTAGGAGTAGACCTCACCTTTTCCTTGAAAAAGTGGTGTAAGTTCATTGCTCTTCCGGCCTTTCACATTGGCGCACTTTAACTTATATTGATACTTGGACTGGAACTCCCCCTCTCATGTTCCTTGGTCCAAAGACGTATCTTGATCACTGGCAGAAGATGAAAAGCCGACTTCCATCCCAATAGTTTCACTAGAAACTATAAGCTCCTGGTTATAGGAACAAATTGAAGTCAGACAAGGATTATAATTTTTACAGGAAAATAAATCAAATTGCTTTTTTAGGATTAGAACTCACCTTTTCCTTTGAAAATTGCTGTATGAACACTCCCCATCATACTCAGGATAGGATGAGAACCTATATTGACAATTGGAAGAACTCACCCTTTCCTGTTCCTTGGTCCAAAGATGTATCTTGGTCATTGATAGACGGTGAAAAAGCCGACTTCCATCCCAATAGATTCGCTGGAAACTATAAGCTCCTGGTTATTGGAACAAATTGAAGTCAGGCAAGGATTATAATTTTTACAGGAAAATAAATCAAATTGCTTTTGTAGGACTAGAACTCACCTTTTTCATGGAAAATTGCTGTATGAACACTCCTCTTCCCTTCATTCACAGGCTAGGATGAGAACTTATATTGACAATTGGAAAAACTCACCCTCTCCTGCTCCTTGGTCCAAAGACGTATCTTGGTCATTGATAGATGGTGAAAAGCCGATTTCCATCCCAATAGATTCGCTAGAAACTATAAGCTCCTGGTTATTGGAACAAATTGAAGTCAGACATGGATTGGACTTTTAAAGGAAAATAACTCAAATTGCTTCTGTAGGACTAGAACTCACCTTTTAGTTGGAAAATTGCTGTATGAACACTCCTCTTCCCTTCATTCACAGGCTAGGATGAGAAATTATATTGACAATTGGAAAAACTCACCCTCTCCTGCTCCTTGGTCCAAAGACGTATCTTGGTCATTGGCAGAAGACGAAAAGCCGAATTCCATCCCAATAGTTTCGCTAGAAACTATAAGCTCCTGGTTATTGGAACAAATTGAAGTCAGGCAAGGATTATAATTTTTACAGGAAAATAAATCAAATTGCTTTTGTAGGACTAGAACTCACCTTTTTCTTGGAAAATTGCTGTATGAACACTCCTCTTCCCTTCATTCACAGGCTAGGATGAGAAATTATATTGACAAATGGAAAAACTCACCCTCTCCTGCTCCTTGGTCCAAAGACGTATCTTGGTCATTGATAGATGGTGAAAAACCGAATTCCATCCCAATAGTTTCAATAGAAACTATAAGCTCCTAGTTATTGGAAAAAATTAAAGTCAGACTGGGACTATTAGTTTGCAGAAAAATAACTCAAATTCCATTTGTAGGAATAGAACTCACCTTTTCCTTGGAAAATTGCTGTATGAACACTCCTCTTCCCTTCATTCATAGGATAGGATGAGAACTTATATTGACAATTGGAAAAACTCACCCTCTCCTGCTCCTTGGTCCAAAGACGTATCTTGGTCATTGATAGATGGTGAAAAGCCGATTTCCATCCCAATAGATTCGCTAGAAACTATAAGCTCCTGGTTATTGGAACAAATTGAAGTCAGACATGGATTGGACTTTTAAAGGAAAATAACTCAAATTGCTTCTGTAGGACTAGACCTCACCTTTTCCTTGAAAAAGTGGTGTAAATTCATTGCTCTTTCCGCCTTTCACATTGGCGAACTTGAACTTATATTGATATTTGGACGACGGGAAGTTACCCTTCCCAGCTCCTTGGTCCAAAACGTATCTTGGTCATTGGTAGACGGTGAAAAAGCCGATTTCCATCCCAATAGTTTCTCTAGAAACTATAAGCTCCTGGTTATAGGAACAAATTGAAGTCAGACAAGGATTATAATTTTTACAGGAAAATAAATCAAATTGCTTTTGAAGGACTAGAACTCACCTTTTAGTTGGAAAATTGCTGTATGAACACTCCTCTTCCCTTCATTCACAGGCTAGGATGAGAAATTATATTGACAATTGGAAAAACTCACCCTCTCCTGCTCCTTGGTCCAAAGACGTATCTTGGTCATTGGCAGAAGACGAAAAGCCGAATTCCATCCCAATAGTTTCAATAGAAACTATAAGCTCCTAGTTATTGGAAAAAAATTAAAGTCAGACTGGGAGTATTAGTTTGCAGAAAAATAACTCAAATTCCATTTGTAGGAATAGAACTCACCTTTTCCTTTGAAAATTGCTGTATGAACACTCCTCTTCCCTTCATTCACAGGCTAGGATGAGAAATTATATTGACAATTGGAAAAACTCACCCTCTCCTGCTCCTTGGTCCAAAGACGTATCTTGGTCATTGGCAGAAGACGAAAAGCCGAATTCCATCCCAATAGTTTCAATAGAAACTATAAGCTCCTAGTTATTGGAAAAAATTAAAGTCAGACTGGGACTACTAGTTTGCAGAAAAATAACTCAAATTCCATTTGTAGGAATAGAACTCACCTTTTAGTTGGAAAATTGCTGTATGAACACTCAGTCAGAAAAGGATTATAATTTTTACAGGAAAATAAATCAAATTGCTTTTTTAGGATTAGAACTCACCTTTTCCTTTGAAAATTGCTGTATGAACACTCCCCATCATACTCAGGATAGGATGAGAACCTATATTGACAATTGGAAGAACTCACCCTTTCCTGTTCCTTGGTCCAAAGATGTATCTTGGTCATTGATAGACGGTGAAAAAGCCGACTTCCATCCCAATAGATTCGCTAGAAACTATAAGCTCCTGGTTATTGGAACAAATTGAAGTCAGGCAAGGATTATAATTTTTACAGGAAAATAAATCAAATTGCTTTTGTAGGACTAGAACTCACCTTTTCCTTGGAAAATTGCTGTATGAACACTCCTCTTCTCTTCATTCATAGGATAGGATGAGAACTTATATTGACAATTGGAAAAACTCACCCTCTCCTGCTCCTTGGTCAAAAGACGTATCTTGGTCATTGATAGATGGTGAAAAGCCGATTTCCATCCCAATAGATTCGCTAGAAACTATAAGCTCCTGGTTATTGGAACAAATTGAAGTCAGACATGGATTGGACTTTTAAAGGAAAATAACTCAAATTGCTTCTGTAGGACTAGAACTCACCTTTTAGTTGGAAAATTGCTGTATGAACACTCCTCTTCCCTTCATTCACAGGCTAGGATGAGAAATTATATTGACAATTGGAAAAACTCACCCTCTCCTGCTCCTTGGTCCAAAGACGTATCTTGGTCATTGGCAGAAGACGAAAAGCCGAATTCCATCCCAATAGTTTCAATAGAAACTATAAGATCCTAGTTATTGGAAAAAAATTAAAGTCAGACTGGGAGTATTAGTTTGCAGAAAAATAACTCAAATTCCATTTGTAGGAATAGAACTCACCTTTTCCTTTGAAAATTGCTGTATGAACACTCGCCATCATACTCAGGCTAGGATGAGAACTTATATTGACAATTGAAAGAATTCACCCTCTCCTGCTCCTTGGTCCAAAGAGGTATCTTGGTCATTGGCAGAAGGTGAAAAACCCGACTTTCATCCCAATAGTTTTACTTGAAACTATAAGCTCCTGGTTATTGGAACAAATTGAAGTCAGACATGGATTGGAATTTTAAAGGAAAATAACTCAAATTGCTTCTGTAGGACTAGACCTCACCTTTTCCTTGAAAAAGTGGTGTAAATTCATTGCTCTTCCCGCCTTTCACATTGGCGAACTTGAACTTATATTGATATTTGGACGACGGGAAGTTACCCTTCCCAGCTCCTTGGTCCAAAACGTATCTTGGTCATTGGTAGACGGTGAAAAAGCCGATTTCCATCCCAATAGTTTCCCTAGAAACTATAAGCTCCTGGTTATAGGAACAAATTGAAGTCAGACAAGGATTATAATTTTTACAGGAAAATAAATCAAATTGCTTTTGTAGGACTAGAACTCACCTTTTCCTTGGAAAATTGCTGTATGAACACTCCTCTTCCCTTCATTCACAGACTAAGATGAGAACTTATTTTGAGAATTAGAAGAACTCACCCTCTCCTGCTCCTTGGTCCAAAGACGTATCTTGGTCATTGGCAGAAGATGAAAAGCCGAATTCCATCCCAATAGTTTCAATAGAAACTATAAGCTCCTAGTTATTGGAAAAAATTAAAAGTCAGACTGGGACTATTAGTTTGCAGAAAAATAACTCAAATTCCATTTGTAGGAATAGAACTCACCTTTTCCTTTGAAAATTGCTGTATGAACACTCCTCTTCCCATCATTCTCAGGCTAGGATGAGAACTTATATTGACAATTGAAAGAAGTCACCCTCTCCTGCTCTTGGTCCAAAGATGTAACTTGGTCATTGGCAGAGGGTGAAAAAGCCAAATTCCATCCCAATAGTTTCAATAGAAACTATAAGCTTCTAGTTATTGGAAAAAATTAAAGTCAGATTGGAACTATTAGTTTGCAGAAAAATATCTCAAATTCCATTTGTAGGAATAGAACTCACCTTTTCCTTTGAAAATTGCTGTATGAACACTCCCTATCATACTCGGGCTAGGATGAGAACTTATATTGAAAATTGGAAGATCAGAACTCACCCTCTCATGCTCCTCGGTCCAAAGACGTATCTTGGTCATTGGCCGACGGGAAAAAGCTGATTTTCAATTCAATAGATTCAATAGAAACTATAAACTACGGGTTATTGTAACAAATTGAAGTCAGACATGGATTGAAATTTTACCGGAAAATAACTCCAATTTCTTTTGTAGGAATAGAACTCACCTTTTCCTTGGAAAATTGCTGTATGAACACTCCTCTTCCCATCATTCACAGGCTAAGATGAGAACTTATATTGACAATTGGAAGAACTCACCCTTTCCTGCTCCTTGGTCCAAAGACGTATCTTGGCCATTGATAGATGGTGAAAAAGGCGAATTCCATTCCAATAGTTTCTCTAGAAACTATATGCTCCTGGTTATTGGAACAAATTGAAGTCAGACATGGATTGTAATTTTACAGGAAAATAACTCAAATTCCATTTGTAGGAATAGAAGTAAACTTTTTCTTGGAAAATTGCTGTACGAACACTCCTCTCCCTGTCATTCACAGATTAGGATGAGACCTTATATTGACAATTGGAAGATCAGAACTCACCCTCTCCTGCTCCTGGGTCCAAAGATGTTTCGTGGTCATTGGCAGACAGTGAAAAAGCCGACCTCCATTCCAAGAGTTTCGCTAGGCTCCTGGTTATTTGAACATATTAAGGTCAGAGAAGGATTGTTATTTTGCTGGGAAATAACTCAATTTGCTTTTTTCGGAATAGACCTCACCTTTTCCTTGAAAAATTGCTGTAAGATCAGTCCTCTTCCTGCCTTTCACATTGGGGAACGACAATTTATAGTGATAATTGGAGGAGTAGAACTCATCCTCCCGTATTCCTTGGTACGAAGACATACCTTGGTCATTGGCAGATGCTAAAAAAGCTGACCTCCATCCCAATAGTTTTACAAGAAACTATAAACTCCTGGTTATTGGAACAATTTTAAGTCAGATAAGGATTGTTATTTTGTAGGAAAATAACTCAAATTGCTTTTGTAGCAATAGAACTCACCTGTTCCTTGGAAACTTAGTTTAAGGTAACTCCTCTTCCTACCATTCACATTGGAGAACTAGAATTTTCATTGACAATTGGAGGTCTAGTACGTACCCTCCCCTGTTCCTTGGTCGAAAGAAGTACAGTATCTTGGTCATTGACAGAAACTGAAAAAGCCAACTTCCTTCCAATAGTTTCACGGTTATTGGAACAAATTAAAGTCAGACAAGGGTTGTTAGTTTGCAGGAAAATAACTCAATGTGCTTTTGTAGGACTAAAATTCACCTTTTCCTTGGAAAATTGCTGTAAGAACTCTCCTCTTCCCATCACTCATAGGCTAGGATGTGAACTGATATGGACAATTGGATGATCAGAACTCACCGTCTCCTGTTCCTAGTTCCAAAGACATATCTTGGTCATTGGCAGATGGTGAAAAAAATGACTTCCTTCCCAATTGTTTTGCTAGGATGAGAACTTATATTGAAAATTGGAAGATCAGAACTCACCCTCTCATGGTCCTCGGTCCAAAGACGTATCTTGGTCATTGGCAGACTGTGAAAAAGTTGACTTCCATCACAATAATTGCACAAGAAACTATAAGCTCCTGGTTATTGGAACAAATTGAATTCAGACAACGATTGTTATTTTGCAGGAAAATAACTCAAATGTCCTTTTGTAAGACTAGAACCTTTTTTCCCTTCTGGGTAAAGTTATTCTCCAAGGATGAGATACATGAACCTTTAGCCTATCAGGACTGAGTCTGAATTTGTAAAAATTGTCCCTCTGCCTTGATTTTCCCCCTTTTAGCTTAATTCTTGACTTAAAAGGACATGTATCTTCTGCTCTCTGTCTTCAAGGTTATCCAGGCATCAGGTTTCTTCCTGTGGTGAAGTTTCTTCACTTCATCATATTTGTACATTGTGAGTTCCTCCCCAGTTGACAGTTGTCATCATCATCTGGTAGAGGGTGGTGATGGTCTTCGGCCTAGCTGCTTGCCATGCCTCCAGCCAAGAACATGGGCTGAGTATGAGCTTCGCTCTCAAAATTCCATCTGTCAGAGCCTTATTGATCTGGCCCGTAGCGTAAACTGTCACTTTGCCCCAACCTTCAATTACAGCAGATGCTATTCACCCTTTCCAGGCAGAGAGGGATATTTTGACCAGGCGAGATCATCAAGGTGCAGAAGATTCGCGCTTGCACAGCCATCATTCTTTTCCTTCTGGCTGGGGCTGGTGCCCTGATAGCCAGCACGGCATTCCTGTATCTCTGTGGTGAACAGAAGGGTTTTTTTCTTTCTCTGTTCTCTGCTTCTCTGCTCTCGGTAAATGGCCAGTCGAGTGCTCATATGGCCTCTTGATGCCTTGTGTGAAAGCTTGTGGCCATTTTTACATGTCGGCCTACCAGCAGTTACCAGTGGCCATCTTTACACAGTCACACAAATAGTCCTTGTCTCACTATTATGGTAACAGGCCGTAACAGCTGACTTGGTGGAATGCCATTTTGCCACCCTACTTAGCCATTTCTTCATCTGCTGACGGAGGAATGAGTCTCTGAAAAATCCCCCCCCCCCCCCATTTCATCAGCATGCCGGATAGGGCCTCCAATCAGGCTAACAAACATTGGCCCAGTGAGAGAAGACATGGCAGGGATTCCTGACTCACCTACTTTGCCCTCTACCACCCAAGACTGATCTCCCCTTGGTCACACATCTGCCAAGAAGTATGACAGGCCCATATCCTCTAGGGCCACCCAGCCTGTAAGCAGTCTAAAGGCTAAACCCTCTATCAAGGCACTGTCTGGTCAGGCCTCGGGGGCTGAAGCCTTGTCAGGGCACAACCCCGGACATCTGGTGGGTACAGACACCTTGTCACACATTCACAAACAACCCTCCGGCCACTCATCCATGCCCTGGACCTCCGTCTTCGTGAAAATGACATTTGGGAGGTGCCCCATTCTGAAAGGGGTGCAGCGTCCAGGCAGGAGTTGAGTGCCTCAGCCACTGACCAATTCAAACCCCGATGAGGCAATAAAGCAGAGAATTGAGGCTGGGATCAGAGCAATGGCAGGGTCCTCATAGTCCAGACCTCCTCCTCTGCCTATGCCCAACTAGGGGCAATGTTATGCATTCAATCTGACCCCACAATGTGAGTATGAGATACTGTACTCATTTCAGGGGTCTTATGAGAAACTGGCTGACCTGAAGGAGGGGGAGATTGACATACAGCTGTCAGAGGATGAGGACTTGGCTCCGGATCCCCCAGCATCCTCAGGCCTGTTCCACCCTAGCCTATTTCAGTCTCTTCTTCATAAGGTCACAGCCACTGCTAACCTGCTTTTTTCTTTGGTGGACATTCACAAAGACAGTCCACAGGTGCATCCCTTGTTTGAGGAGGCAACCTCTCAGGCCGAGGCCATCCCTACTCCGACTCTTTGTCGAGGCGATCCTGAAACAGTGGCAATGGCTTTGGTGCCCTTGCAAAATTCACTTGATAAATAATACTTCAATGTGGCCCCACCCCAGCTCAACATCTCCCACCAGCAGATGCTCCAGTCCTTGCACTGTATACCAGTACACAGATACCAGGGAACTCTAAGGAACTCCTCTGGCTGGAGGATTGTCAGATGGAGATGGCTCTTGAGAGGTGATACCAGGTGGCAGCCTGTGCTGTGTGGGCCTCTATGATGGCATCATTTTTCTGCTGTACCTCTCTCAATTGGTTGTGCACCCTCCAGGACCATCTGCTGGCATCAGACACCAGGCCACACCAAGACTTAAATAAATCGCTTGTGTCTGCTCAATTTACTTCCGATGT
Source organism: Erythrolamprus reginae (assembly GCF_031021105.1). Lineage (NCBI taxonomy): Eukaryota > Metazoa > Chordata > Lepidosauria > Squamata > Dipsadidae > Erythrolamprus > Erythrolamprus reginae. Next base: position 120,551,648 of record NC_091953.1, read on the forward strand.
CACCCTACAGTCTGCTCACTTCGCGACCAGGGCAATGGGGTTCACCATAGTGGCATGGAAAATGCAATGGTTGGGCAGCTGGCAGAGTCAGCATTCATCATAAATGGTGGTTGGCTTTGGCCCCCATCAAGGGCCAGTCATTGTTCAGGGAGGTACTTGACCCCATAGTGATTAAGTTCTGGGTTAAGTGGAAAGTGCTTCTCTTGTGTACCTGAAAATCAACCTTCTGTTCTTCCTCATTCTTCAGAATGGGCCCCAGGGTCTTACAAGAGGGTGCAAGGCCAGTATGGGGCTCACCAATGTTCCACTCCCATAGGTCCTTCAAGGGCATCCAATTTAAAAGGCTCATTCAAGGGGCAGATGGTCACTCTTTCCAACAGAACGAATAGTCTGCCACCTGAACCTCCTATAGGGGGTCACCTGGCTAGGTTTGCCAGTCAATTGGAGAACATTACCAACAATGCATGGGTTCAAGAGACCCTCTGGGTTGGGGGAGTTATGATCTCTTGGAGGTCACGCAGGGTACTTGGTCACTTGCAGAAACTGCTTTCAGTATCAACTGGCTGGAACTTAATGCCATGTTTCTGGCCCTCCAGCATTTCTGGCCCCTCCTGTTGGACCAGCATGTGTTGATTCTAACAGACAACATGACAACTAAAGCTCACATAAACATGCGGCGGGGGGGAACAATGTCCAGACATCTTATGGAAGAGGCCATGGTTCTGGGGCTTTGGGAAGAACACCATTTGCAGTTGATCATGACAAATCACATTTCAGGGGTGAGCAACATAAAGGCAGACTGGCTCAGCCACCACCACATTGATCAGGTGACGTCTCCACCCAGACCTGTTTCAGCAGCTGGTGACCCGCTTCAGCCTGCCTGTCAGGGACTTGTTTGCCGTCTGGGGAATGCCAAGCTCCCCAGATTCATCTCCTGGTACTAAACCCCGGGGGCAGAGGGAATGGATGCCACTCATTGTGACTGTCCTCCAGGCCTTCTGTATGCATTTCCTTCCCCATTGCTGATCCCCAGAGTTATCAGGGGGATTCTACAGGAGAGGGCCCAAGTGATACTCCTACCTCCTCACTGACTAGGATGACCTAATTTGCAGACCTGTCCCTCTCCATTTGTCTACCTTGGGGGATCCTGCTTTTATAGGAGTAAAGCTCACGTTTTCCTTTGAAAATTGGTATAAGATCACTCCTCTTCCTGTCGTTCACATTGGAGGACTAGAACTTACTATGCCTAATGCAGGACAGGAACTCACTGCCTCCTGCTGATTGGTCCAAAGTCAGTGACATGTCTTTTGTGTATATTTGAAGATGAGCACTTAGGGTTCCTATTGTAGGACATGAGGACATATTCTACTTTTTATAGTCCAAGGTCATGTAACCATCTTTTATATGGTTATAATACAACTTACCTTTCTCTGGGAATTGTTCCAATGTCACTCAGCTGGTTGTTCTGCATTTTGGAGGACTAACCTTGCTTATTGCTGTACAAATGGTTAATGTCTCCTTTTAATTGGACCAAAACCACAAAGCTGGCTTCCATCCTAAATATTCAACTCAAACTCACTGTCTCATGGTTATTAGTTCAAGGTCAAAAGCCAACTAGATCTTACCTTTCCTGTTGCTGGATAGGTACTCACTCATTAATGGGGTTTGGAAGAAATTCACAGTGTTAGCTTCTGAAAGTTTCTGTCTGAAAGGTTCAACTCGAACTCTCTGTCTCCTGGTATCCAAAGTCAAGAATCGGACATCCATCTCATATGTTTGATTAGAGCTGTCCATCTTTTGTTAGTTGTAATAAAATTACTCAGATGAATGTCATCATATTTATTTATTATTTATTTAGTTACTTAATTAATTAATTAATTTGACTTCTATGCTGCCCAATCCCAAAGCAATAAAAAGAAGTCAAGAAACAAAACTAATTGCTACAATCCTAATTAAAACTAATGACAATAAAGTAGCATACATACAAGTCATTCAAACCAATTCATATAGATGGACAAGCTAGTTGTTGATTTAGGGCCCCCAGGTCTGCTAGCATAGCCAGGTCTTTGTGGCCTTACGGAAATTTTATGTGCTAACTTCTTCCAACTGGCTCTGTAGCTCAGCATAATGTTCTATTTGCTGTCAACCTCCCTAATCAGGAATGTCTCCCAACTTTAGAAGCTGGTCTTTCTGCAAATGATGTGTGGGTAAATTTCTTTTATGATGTCACAATAGAAGGAAGTAAGAGAATAAGGCTATGGACCCTTTTACTGGCAGCAAAGACCAAGACCTAACCACCCACACTGGCTCCCTGCAGGAGTATTGGAGGACTATTACTCATCATGCCCATTGCAGTACAAGAACTTACAATTTCTTGTTGATTGGGTCAAAGTCATGAAAATAGTTTTTGTGTCTACTGCAGGATTTTAACTCATCATCTGATAATTGACACAAAATAAACTAGCCATCTGTTGTGCATATTGCAGGATTAGAACTGATCGAGCCTATGATAGGGCAAGTCCTGAACGTAAAGAACAAGACTAATGGAAATATGTCACTTTTTGAAGAAAACAACAACCGAGTGCAAAGTCTCAGTGGCTTTCGATAGCATCGACCATGGTATCCTTCTGCGCTGGCTGGAGGGGTTGGGAGTGGGAGGCACTGTCCTTCAGTGGTTCTCCTACCTCCGGTCGGTCGCAGTCGGTGTTAGTGGGGGGTCAGAGGTCGACTTCTAGATTGCTCCCTTGTGGGGTGCCTCAGGGGTCGGTCCTCTCCCCCCTTCTATTTAATAACTATATGAAACGCTGGGTGAGATCATGCAAGGGCATGAGGTGAGGTATCATCAGTACACTGATGATACCCAGCTTTACATCTCCACCCCATGTCCAGTCAGTGAAGCAGTGGAAGTGATGTGCCGGTGCCTGGAGGCTGTTGGGGTTTGGATGGGTGTCAACAGACTCAAACTCAACCCTGATAAGACGAAGTGACTGTGGGTTTTGCTTCCCAAGGACAATCCCATCTGTCCATCCATCACCCTGGGGGGGGGGGAAATTATTGACCCCCTCAGAGAGGGTTCGCAACTTGGGCATCCTCCTCAATCCACAGCTAACATTAGAAAACCATCTTTCAGCTGTGGCGAGGGGGGCGTTTGCCCAGGTTCGCCTGGTGCACCAGTTGTGGCCCTATTTGGACCAGGAGTCACTGCTCACAGTCACTCATGCCCTCATCACCTCGAGGTTCGACTACTGTAACGCTCTCTACATGGGGTTACCTTTGAAGAGTGTTCGGAAACTTCAGATTGTGCAAAATGCAGCTGTGAGAGCAATCATGGGCTTCCCTAGGTATGCCCATGTCACATCAACACTCCGCAGTCTACATTGGTTGCCTATCAGTTTCCGGTCACAATTCAAAGTGTTGGTCATGACCTATAAAGCCCTTCATGGCATCGGGCCAGAATACCTCCGAGACCGCCTTCTGCCGCACGAATCCCAGCGACCGGTTAAGTCCCACAGAGTTGGCCTTATCCAGGTCCTATCGACTAAACAATGTCATCTGGCGGGACCCAGGGGAAGAGCCTTCTCTGTGGCGGCCCCAACCCTCTGGAACCAGCTCCCCCGGAGATTAGAATTGCTCCCCCTTGTCTTTCCTAAACTTTTTAAAACCCACCTCTGCCGCCAGGCATGGGGGAACTGAGACATCTCTCCCGGGCCTCTACAGTTTATGCCTGGTATGTTTGTGTGTATGTTTTCTTTTTAATAAGGGTTTTTTGAATGACTTTTAATTATTAGATTTGTTATATATTGTGTTATTATTGTTGTGAGCCGCCCCGAGTCTATGGAGGGGGGCGGCATACAAATCTAATAAATTGAATTGAATTGAAAGTCCTGACTATCTTCTCTTACCCACTCCAATGAAGCCTCTCTGCAAGCGAACAATCATTTTCCTAGCCAGTCCCTGGAAGAAAGTACGCAGACACCTACAAAAGAGCAGCCATCAGTAGTTTCTAAAAAAGAGGCACAACACAGCATTCCTGAACCAGGAACAAAAGTATCCCAGACTTTCCTAACGGAGGGAAAAATGTTGAGCATTGGAGTACAGAACTCCTAAGAAATGAATCTATAGTACAGAAACTATAGTCTCCAGACCAAAGAGTAAATCTTAGAAGGTATGATCCAAGATCCATAAAGATCTTGACAGACTTGAACAAAATGAAATTATGAAATTTAATGTAGATAAAAGTAAGGTTTTACACTTAGGCAAGGGAAACCTGTATAGGCATAGTCTAGGTGAAACATGTCTTAACTGCTAGTAATTGTGAGGGATTTTGGAGTCTTAGTGCACAATCACTTAAATATTAGCCAACAGTGTGTGGCAGCACCCAAAAAAAGTCAATGCAGTCCTGGACTGTGTTGATAGAGGAATAGAATCAAGAGCACATGAACTTCTAGTACCAATTTATAATGCCTTAGTAAGGCCACGCTTGGAATACTGCATCCAGTTTGGGTCACAATATAAAAAAGATATACTCTGGGAAGAGTACAGAGAACAGCAACAACAATGATTAAGGGACTGGAGGCTATAAACGTATGAGAATGGTTACAGAAATTGGGAATATCTTTAATGAAACGAAGGATGGGGCGATATAATAGCACTCTTCTAATATTTGAGGGGCTCTTACAGAGATGAGGGGGTTCAAATTATTTTCCAAAGCATCAAAAGGAAAGACAAGAAGCAATGGTTGGACACTAACCAAGGGGAGAACCAACCAAGAACCAAGGGGAAATTTCCTAACAGTTCCTAACAGTTAAAGCAATTAACCAATAGCTTTCTGTGGCTGCCATATCATGTTAGGATAGGACAAGGTTCGACAAACCCAGGCGCCTGGTCGCCAGTGGCGCCTAGAAAATGTTGTCTGGCGCCTAGAAGGGCGCTGCGGTGCCTCTGACCTCTCCGCTCCTGCCCGATGCCGCGGTTTCTGGCGCTCTCCTGCTGGGTCCCAAAGAAGGCAGGCAGGAAGGAGACCTCCATTCTTCGCGCCTTTTTCCCGCCTTCCTTCTTTGGGGCCCAGCAGGAGAGCGCCAGAAACCGCGGCATCGAGCAGGAACCGGGAGGTCGGAGGCACCGGCACGGCAGCGCCCGCCCAGCTGAAGGTTCCCTGTCGTCATCGGCAAGTGTCCTTTGGTTGCCCGGCGGGAGGGCACTGGCGGTGGGAGCGGGGGGGGGGCGCGGCTGCAGCGGCACAGGCAGTCGCGGGGAGATGGCGGGGGGAGGGGGGGCGGCTAAAGCGGCCCCGGGCACCGTTCCCTGTACGCTTTTCCAGGGGCGCGCAGGGAGCCGCGGCCACCCGCCCGCCTACCGGATTTCCCTCCGCGTGGCTGGGGAGGTGGATTCGCCGCCCCCGCCAGCCCGATCTCCCTCCAGTGGCTGGTGACGTAGTTCTACCGCCCTCGCCAGCCTGATCTCCCTCCGTGGGGGGGTGGGGGGCGACGAACCGACGACCGGGGGCTGTCCGTCCGTGTTGGGTGGTGCAGGGCAGGCACAGGCAGCCCCAGGGGAGAACAAGGGAGGGAGAGAAAGGAAAGAGAGAGTAAGGGAGGGAGAGAAAATTGAATGAAGGAGGGAGAGAAAGAAAGAGTAAGAAGCAGAAAGGATAGAGAAAAAGGAAGAGAAAGGGAGGGGGAGAAAGGAAAGAGGGAGGAAGGGGGGGAGAGAAAATTGAATGAAGGAGGGAGAGAAAGAAAGAGTAAGAAGTAGAAAGGATAGAGAAAAAGGAAGAGAAAGGGAGGGAGAGAAAGGAAAGAGAGAGAAAGGGAGAGAAAGGGAGGGAGAGAAAATTGAATGAAGGAGGGAGAGAAAGAAAGAGTAAGAAGTAGAAAGGATAGAGAAAAAGGAAGAGAAAGGGAGGGAGAGAAAGGAAAGAGAGAGAAAGGGAGAGAAAGGGAGGGAGAGAAAATTGAATGAAGGAGGGAGAGAAAGAAAGAGTAAGAAGTAGAAAGGATAGAGAAAAAGGAAGAGAAAGGGAGGGGGAGAAAGGAAAGAGGGAGGAAGGGGGAGAGAAAGAAGATATGAAGGAGGGAGAAAAAGAAAGAGAGATAGGAAGGAAAGAGGGAGAGAAAGGAATGAGAGAGAAAGGGAGGGAGAGAAAGGGAATGAAAGAGGGAGAAGGGGTGAGAGATAGAAAGGATAGACAGAAAGGGAGAGAAAGGAAAGAGAGAAAGGGAGGGAGAGGAAGGAAAGAGATGAGAGAGGAAGGAGGAGACAGAGGGGGTGAAAGCGATGTCAGGTGGAGACTCGGCAAAAAACCAAGTTTGCTTAAAAAAAATTCTGGCTCCTAAATTTTTTGGCTGGCTCCTAGATTCTGAACAACTTTGTCGACCCCTGGGATAGGATTCAATATCTGGATTTCTAACATAAATGTCACTTTTATTCCATTAGCCAGGAACAGGACTGTAGGTAGGTCACAAAGTGAGTCTGCATTTCTGGTGAAATCTGCTTGGAAGTGACTGGCCATAAAGCAGTTCAAGGCAGCTCTCCTTGAATAACAAGAATGTGCCAGCAGGATGAGAACTGTGATAAAAGGATGCATGTTTACATTTCCTGGGGCACACCAGATGAAAGCAGCAATAAAAAGACCTTGCTTTGTGGTATACAGGAAGATAACCATATTCACAACAAAGGTCCCAGGAAATTGGCCACGAGAGACATTTGTTCAGTAGAAGCTAGTTACGTGCCATATGTAGATAGGAAAGGCTCGGAAGCTGTGTCATATCTTAGAGTTATGTTATTGGATGTTGTATACCACTTGACATGTTTGTTTGTTTGTTTGTTTGTTTGTTTGTTTGTTTGTTTATTTATTTATTTATATTCATTCATTCATTCATTCATTCATTTATTTATTTATTGGATTTGTATGCCGCCCCTCTCCAGAGACTCGGGGCGGCTAACAGCGACAATAAAACAGTGTACAATAGTAATTTGGTATTGATGATTAAAAATCTATTAATATAAAAACCAAACATACATACATACATACATACATACATACATACATACATACATACATACCATGCATAGAATTGTAAAGGCCTAGGGGGAAAGAGGATCTCAATTCCCCCATGCCTGACGGCAGAGGTGGGTTTTAAGTTGTTTACAAAAGGCATACGTATAACCTTACCCAATTTGCATATTCCCAATAAAAGGGCATGCACAGCTCTATACTGTGTCATTTCACCCGGAGAGAAATGTGTCCATGTTTTCTTTCTAGGATTCGATTTCGTGAGTGACCCTACGTGTCTGGGTTGCCCTGAGTCCCTCTGAAGACCCTGTTCCCCACAGGGACTTTGCGTCATCCGCAGCTTTCCTTCAGAAGTTGTGGATGTTCCATCACTGCAGGCTTTCAAAAAAAGACTGGACAACCATTTTTCTGAAATGGTATATAATAGTGATGGCAACCTTTTTCCCCCTCGAGTGCCAAAAATGCATGGATGTGTGCTATCACATATGTGTGAATGTCCACACCTATAATTATATAATTATTCAATGCCTAGAGAGGATGAAAACAGCTTCTCTCACTCCTCGGAGGTCCTCTGGAGGCCGAAAATGGCCTGTTTTCCAACTTCTGATGGGCTCAATAGGCTCATATTGTGCCCTCCACAGGTTCCAAAGGCTTCATTGGAGCCAGGGCAGGCCAAAAACATCCTCCCCCATCCTCTCCAGAGGCTTTCTGGAAGCCAAAACATCCTCCCAGAGCCTCTGTCTGAGACAAAAATCAGCTGGAATGCATACTCATGCACATTGGAATTAAGCTAGGGCAACAGCTCACGTGCCAGCAGATATGGCTCCGCATGCCACTTGTGGCACCCGTGCCATAGGTTCGCCATCACTGGTATATAGTCTACTGCTCAGGCAGGGAGTTGGACTAGAAGACCTCCACAGTCCCTTCCAACTCTATTATTCTATGTCCTGTGTTCTATGTCTCCTGGCGATTGGCTCAAAGTCACAAAGGCCAACTGTCATGCACATTGCAGGACTAGAACTCACCATGCCGTTTGTAGGACTAATGGTCACAATTTCCTAGTTATTGACCCAAGTCACAAAACTGGCTCTCAGGTATGAGATTCAATTAGAACTCCCCCTCTACTGGTGATTGGCTCAAGTCACTCAAACATTTGTCATGTGTACTGTAGGACCAGAACTCACTGAGCCTATTGCGGGCCTTTAACTTATTATGACTATTCCCAGCAGTTATAAAAGACAGAATCTTCGTTATTTCTAAGTTCCATAGTTATTTTGGTCATTTCTGTGCAGCTTCTAATCTTTTCTAATATTAGTCTGTCATGTGGCATGTCCTCATTTTTCCACCATTGTGCGAATGCTAGTCTGGCCGCTGTAGTAATATGTATAACTAGATAAATTTGATTTTTTTTTCAAATTTTGTCTTATAATACCCAGGAGGAAACATTCTGGAGTTTTATCTATCTCTATGTTGAGGATTTCATATAGCCAGATTCCTATTTTTTCCCCGTATCCCTGGGATTTTTCGCATTGCCACCATAAGTGAAAGTATGTACCTTGTTCCTTTAGACATTTCCAGCAGGTGGGAGATAATTTCTTGTCTACTTTCGCTCATTTTACAGGGGTAATATGCCATCTATAATACATTTTGATTAAATTTTCTTTATATGGAATGGCTAGTGTCATTTTAAAGTTCCTGCTGGGTAGAAAAAAAGGGGGGGGGGAGAGAAAAAATCTGATTGATTAACAATTGTAATTGTATGTATACAAAAATAAGTCTGGTGTTTATTCTATTTTAGTAAAAGAATGAAATAAGATATATACGAAAACCAAACCTATCTATTTATAATTTTTCCGCTATTTCACACTCAACTTTATCTCTTATTTATATACAATGTAATTATTTAACTATACTACATCAGGATATTGAGAATATTCATAGCACAACTTATAATCATAGATCTGCCGTTCACCCACCCAACTTTTTAAATGTATTTTCCGTTGTTATTGTATATTGTCTGCTGATGTTTATATGTTGTTATGTCTTTTGTATATAGTCTTGTAAATAAAAAAAATTCTAAAATTAAAAAAAAACTTATTATGACTATTCCAAGATCAGAACATTGTGTAGTTATTGGCCTAAAGTCACCCAGCTGGCTTTCATGCCTCAGGTGGGAGTAGAACTCACCATCTCCTGTTGATTGACCAAAAATCACCCAGCCAGCTCTCTTGCCTATTAGAGAGCTAGTGCTCTCTATCTCCTGGTTTCTAGGCTGCTGCCTTGGCATCTAAATGAAATTGGCTCTCATTTATGGATATTGTGTGTGCCAATCTCTCCCAAGTATCCTGAGAGGTTAAGTACAAGGTGCTACCTGCTGGCAGCCTTCCTGAAAAGGGAATATCTTCCCACCCTAGTGGCTGGTATTTATGTAGGTGGCCTTTGTTGGGTCATCTTTTCTATGATGTCACTGGAGGGAGGGGAGGAGGCAGAGGGGCCTGTAACTGTCAGGGAAGACCAAGCCTTCACCACCTAGGCCAGCTCCAAGCTGCCTGAAGCTGCCTGCATGGCTGCCAAAATACTTCGTGGTGCCATCTACTTCTTCCTGCTCACCTCCTTATTGGTGGGGGGATCTAACCCCGCCTGTGAACAGCAAAAGCGCTCCAGGAAACCTCTCTTAGACTCCCTGCGGTGGGAGACCTACTGGGTGCCACTGATGATCATCCTAGGTGGCTGCTGTGCCATGGCCTGGAGCATCCTCTTCATTGCCTATGACGTGGCCCAGCCAGCGCAATATGGGCTATACCAGACCCCTTACACCCTGGAACAAGAACCGCAGGTGGGATGCTTCAGGAAGGTGAGCCTTGGAGACAGGGGCAGGAAAACAATGGGGGGGGGGAGCCAAAAGGTAGACAAACTGATCGCCACTCACGGTGGTCTCACATGACACTCTGAACTCGATAGTCAGTTGAAGAATGGCTGCACCCACAGCATATGGCGCACCCAGTGTTAAACCTTATTGGTTTATCTGAACATTTTAAATGGCTACTTGCATTTCATAAAAGGAATCTATCTGGTGATCAAACAAATGGAAAAATAATAGATTAATTTATTTACTTTAGATTTAGTTATGTCAAAAGTACCATAAGTTCACCAACTTTAGAAATGCACATATGTATTGCCAACTAAGATTGTCAGAATTAATTAGAGAATTAAAACTTGGCAATACATTCGAAAACATCATCCGGAATATATATACTCTTCAGACAGCCAGAGCGATAATAAATAGTGACATGACAAATTTAATCCCCATAGAAAAAAGAGTGTGTCAGGGTTGCCCAATGTCACCCCTTCTATTCATATTAACACAAGAATTGTTGTTAAATAAAATACGAAAGAGTAAAGAAATAGAAGGAATTAAAATAAAAGATGAAGAATATAAACTGAAAGCATATGCAGATGATATAGTGGGGTTTTTTTTGGAAGATCCTATAAAATCGGGCCCAGAACTACTCATAGAAATGCACATATGTATGAACTCACATATACTGTACACTCATGTAAACAAAAGTGTATCATGTAGAAAACTTGGGTTTTTTGTTTTTTTTTACAAAGTATAACAAAAAGAGAGATCTTGGAGGTCTTCTAGTCCAACTTCCTGCTTGAGCAGGAGATCCTTCATCATGCCAGACAAATGGGTATCTTTTTTTAAAAAAACCTCCAGTGATGGAGGCCACTATTCTTGATTGGGCACTTCATGCATTTTCAAAGAGAAGAAACCCCACTGCTGATATGTTGGCGAAATCCATAACTAGCAGGTTATCACATTCTGTAAAGTTAGAGAATGCATTGGACTCCTTCTGTTGGACTGATGCAGAATACAGAATATTAGTATTGAAAGGGACCTTAGAGGTCTTCTAGTCTGACTCCCTGCTCAGGCAGGAAGCCCTATATCTGTGTTGGCGAATCTTTTCAGCACCAAGTGTGAAACCAGAGCGTGTGCGCATGCTGGGGAATGCCATAAATTGGAAGAGCTGACCCTCTAATTTCTGGTGCGCGCATGTGCACCAGTCACCTGATCTTCCAGTTTCTGGCAGGTATGCATATGTGAAGGCAAGCTGGTGGGTGTGCATGCACACCAGAAACCAGAAGATCATTTTTTTCAACTGCCAGGAAACTTTTCCTTAGTTCTATATTGGCTTTCTCCTTGATTAGTTTCCATCTATTTTTTCTTCTCTTATCTTCAAGTGCTTTGGAGAATAGGTTGACCCCTCTTCGTTGGGGCAGCACCTCAAATATTGAAACACTGCTATCATACCACTCTGGTCCTTATTTTTACTTGACTGGACCTACCCAATTCTTGCAACCGTTCTTCATATGTTTATCTTAAGGGAATAATTAATATGATTAGGGAATAACTAAAGAATTTTAACTGCTTTAAATTAATGTTACCTTCCCTCCCTAAGACCATTCAGCCCAGCATCTAAAAGATCTTCAATGCATTAATGTAGAGTTTCTTGACCTCGGCATCTTTAAGATGACTGTATTTTAATTCCTGTGATTTTCGAGCTAATGTCATACTTGCTGGGAAAATTTGAGAATTAAAATCTAATGCTGGCTAGAGAAGTCTGGGAAAGCTAAGAAAAGACTGGTCTTTAAAATCCCTTAGTGCGGTATTCTTTCTTCCACTAATAGGTGCCCCAAAAAGAGACAAAGGAGAACAGTAATCCGCTAGAAACGGAAACCTCAAAAGAATTGCTTGAGACCTCACTAGAGACAAAGGAATGCAGAGAAGAAATTGAATTGGATCGAACGGGATCTCAACAGGCTGTTGGGGATCCCCAGCAAAGTGAAAAAAGCAAAGGAGCCAAGGAGGAACTTGAAACTCCACTGGAAATGAAAATATCCAAAGAGGGGATTGAGAACCAGCTGGAAAAAAGGGGATCTGAAGAGGGAATCAGCTCACCTTTCCTGCAGGGGACAAATGATCCTGCCTCCCTTAGACTTGACCAGGTGGAAGACCAGCCATGTGGAAGAGCTGACCAGGTGGAAGACCAGCCATGTGGAAAGCTCTGGAGTACTATGGAGAAAGAGATAGAAAGACTCCTGCAGTTGCTACGGTTCTGCCGGTCCGCTGGGCCTGGTCTCCTAGCCGAGGAGTCCCTGGGCCCTGCAATTGAGGAGGTCATGCCCCCTCCAGCTATTGAGACCCCCAACCCTGCACAGGCAGTGACCCCACTTCCCACCCAGGCACAAGAACCACCAACCATTCCAGCCGAGGAGACCTTGAGGCTGCCCAGCTCTGGCCAGAGTACATCTACAATGCATTTCATTATCTCTGGGCGTCCCAGAAGCACATGTCCAAATACGGGCCAAAGAAGGCAAGGTGGGAAAAGAGGGCGCAAATAAACTCTATACATGCTCAGAGGTTGTGGTGGCCTGTTTTCCACAGGATTGGCGGGACTCGTAGGGCTGGGGCTCATATTGCTTAAAACCCACCCATATCGCCAGGCATGGGGGAATTGAGACATTTCCCCCAGGGTTATATAGTTTTATGTATGGTATGCTTGTGTTGTATGGTTTTTTAAATGATGGGTTTTTAGATGCTTTCTTTTAAATATTAGATGTGTTGCATTATCACATTGTTATTATTATTGTTGTGAGCCACCCCGAGTCTGTGGAGAGGGGCGGCATACAAATCTAATAAATTAATTATTATTTTTATGTAGCCATCAGCTGGCCTCTAAGAAAATTGGGTTGAATTGGCTGTGGAAGGTACAGGAGACCACATAGAGATCTCTGGTCTTCCTTGAAAATGCAAAGATAAACCATTAAATTATGAACATGGGTCCAAAGGACTTCAGATGGAAGATCTGGGACCTCAGCAATCTAACAACACTGTCTTTGCCGGTGACCCATCGGCAAAGGCCTTTGGAATATTCCATATTTATAGTACAAATATATAAAGGACAGTGACCATATTTTCTTGGAAAATATAAAAGGGAAAATCTGAAAATGGGGCAAAGCTTAAAAGGGATTTTAAAAATGTTTATAAATTTGCTTTACAAAGGAAAATTCAAGAGCAAAACCAAAAAAAACCAACAATTAAATGATAATAGCAATAGCAATTATATATACCACTTCATGGTGCTTTTACAGCCCTCTCTAAGAGGTTTACAGAATCAGCATATTGCCCCCAACAATCTGGGTTCTCATTTTACCCAACTCGGAAGGATGGAAGGCTGAGTCAACCTTGAGCCGGTGGTGAGATTTGAACTGTTAAACTACAGCTAGCAGTTAGCTGAAGTAGCCTGAAGTGCTGCGCTCTAACCACTGCACCACCACCCCAGCTCTTAAGGACAACTTTCTGGAATAAAGTTTTCATGGTAATTGTACTTACAAGTGCAGTATTAATCTCCCTCCTTCTTTTCACCCAGAAGCAAAATGGTAACACCCTGTGCTCACCAATACACAGGCGGGTGCATTTCTCACAAACAACATCTACTAAACACTTATTTGAATATGGCTGAAGAATTGGATATATATGATGCATGGAGGAAACTAAATCCACAAAGGAGACGATACACATTTTACTCAAATCTCTACAGATCATGGTTGAGAATAGATATTGCCTGGATGAATCCAGAGCTGATAACCGAAATAGAAGCAATAGAGATCTTACGAAATAAATGGCTTGACCATAACTCAGTTAAAATAAAATGGAGAGGAAAGAGAAGATAAACAGTCAGCTGGTCACTCAATCAAAACATTTTAAAAGAAAAAGCATACAAAAGATAGAAAGAGAACTAGAATTTTTTTCCCCAAAGAAATACTAAGGGACAAACATCAATCCAAAATGTGTGGGTTACAATGGACGCTTATTTGAGAGGGCTGACAATTGCATATATAGCAATGAAAAATAAAGAAAAAAAGGGAAAAAATATGACTTTAACAATCGAGTTGTCGAAGTGTGGAACTCATTACCGGACCCAATAGTGTCAACTCCCAACCCCCAACATTTCTCCCTTAGACTCTCCACGATTGACCTCTCCAGGTTCCTAAGAGGCCAGTAAGGGGCGTACATAAGTGCACTGATGTGCCTATCGTCCCCTGTCCAATTGTCTTTCCTTATCTCATATATCATATATATTCTCTCCTTATCTATCTATCTATCTATCTATCTATCTATCTATCTATCTATCTATCTATCTATCTATCTCTATCTCTCTATCTCTCTATCTCTCTATCTCTATCTCTATATCTATATCTATATATCTATATCTATATCTATATCTATCTATATCTATATCTATATCTATATCTACAGTGATCCCCCGATCGTTGCAAGGGTTCCATTCCAGGACCCCCTGCAACGAGCGGGTTTTCGCGAAGTAGCGCTGCGGAAGTAAAAACACCATCTGCGCACGCGCAGATGGTGTTTTTACTTCCGCAGCGCTAGCGAGGAGCCGAAGATTGGGGGCGGCGCGGCTGTTTTAAAACATCGCCGCCGGCATGGGGGGCTTGCCAGCACCCCCCGGACCCCCAACCCGGGTTTGGGGGGCTGCTAGGAAGCCCCCCATGCCGGCGGCGATGTTTTAAAACAGCCGCGCGGCTTCCCAACTGAGTCCCGAAGACAAACGTCAAAGGCGAACTTCCGCGTTTGTCTTCGGGACTCATTGGGAAGCCGCGCGGCTGTTTTAAAATGTCGCCGCCGGCATGGGGGGCTTCCTAGCAGCCCCCCAAACCCGGGTTGGGGGTCCGGGGGGTGCTGGCAAGCCCCCCATGCCGGCGGTGACGTTTTAAAACAGCTGCACCGCCCATAATCTTCGCTCTCGCCGTTCGCTCTCGCCGCTTTCCAGCTGAGTCCTGAAGCGAATTCGCTTCAGGACTCAGCTGGGGAGCGGCGAGAATGAACGGCATGGGCGGGCGATGCGCGAGCGGGCGGCGGACAAGCCGTTCGCTCGCGCTCGCTCTCGCCGCTTTCCAGCTGAGTCCTGAAGCGAATTCGCTTCAGGACTCAGCTGGGGAGCGGCGAGAATGAACGGCGTGGGCGGGCGATGCGCGAGCGGGCGGCGGACAAGCCGCTCGCTCTCGCCGCTTTCCAGCTGAGTCCTGAAGCGAATTCGCTTCAGGACTCAGCTGGGGAGCGGCGAGAATGAACGGCGTGGGCGGGCAAAGGATGGGCGGCAGCGAGGAGTTTGCGTGGGCGGTGGGGAAACTCCTTGCTGATGCCCGCCGCTCGCCCTCCCGCCAGCAAGAGGGGGAAGACCTAGGGAAGCCGCCCAGCAGCTGATCTGTCCGGCGCCATCTACGCATGCGTGCCCATAGAAAAAAGGGCACGCATGCGCAGATGGTGTTTTGACTTCCGGGTTGAAAAATCGCAAATTAGCCTGTTCGCAATGGTCGGGGACGCAATAACCGGGGGATCACTGTATATCTATATCTATCTATCTATCTATCTATCTATCTATCTATCTATCTATCTATCTATCTATCTATCTATCTATCTATCTTTATGTCAAATGTAGGGGAGAACTATTAAGGACTGGATGGAGATTAAGAAAAAATACTATATCAAAACCCCTAAATTGATATATTTTATGCAAGCAACTCAAACATTTTAGACTTGAATAAGGAAGTGATCTATAAGGATCTATTTGACGAACAATATAATCTTAAATCAAAAGAAGATTTGGCATCGGTTGGAATAAAACAAGATAGGTGGTTTTACCTGCAAATTCAATCTACAAAAAAGATTTGTCAGAATTTGGATTTCAACAAGAATATCAAGAACTGGAAAAAAATTAATTGGAACTGTAGAGAAAATGGTAACAAAAGCAATTGTCTATTAAATGTTAAAATGGAGGAGGAAACAGTAAAAGAAGTAATGGTGATTTGGGCTCATAATTTTGGTTACACAATTGAATTGGAGTATTGGGAGAAAATTTGGGATCAAAATTATAAGCACATAATGGCAGCACCCTATAAAGAAAACATCTATAAAATGTTCTATAGATGGCACCTATCTTTGGCAAGATTGACGAAGATGTCTCCAAATATAACAGCTAAACGTTGGTAATTTAAATATGATCAAGGGATGTATTACCACATGTGGTGGATGTGCCCAGAGGCAAAAAAAAATATTGGAGAAAGATTCAAAGCTGGATAGAGGGAATTATAGAACAAAAAGTAGAACATAAAACAGGAATTGTATTTGTTAGAGACTATAAAAGGAAAGATAAATTTAAAAAATCAATAGCTTATACTGCATATAACAATGGCAGCTAGAATTATTTATGCCCAACATTGGAAATCAGAAACAGACCCTCCAAGCACAATGGTAATTAAAAGATACTGAAATGTGCTGAAATGAATAAATTAAATATGGAAATACATGACAGAGAGGAAACATAATTTTATAAAATATGGAAAAATGGTATAACTGGCTGGAACATAAAAGTAAAATTAATAGATAATGGTATGACAATAAATAAACTATAACGTATGGATAATTCTCTCTCTCTCTCTCTCTGTGCGTATAACATATTTTTTCTGAATTTGAAAATGAAGGGAGACTAGTATAGATCTATTTTGGACTTACTGTGGCCTCATCAGCTGAGGGTGCTGCAAAGACCCTGAGGGGAACAAAGTCTTCAGAAGGACTTAGAGCAACCCCAGCCATGGGGGGTCACTCACGAACACGAATCCTAGAAAGAAAACTTGGTCACATTTCTCTCCGGGTGAAATGACACAGTATTGAGCTGTGCACCTCCTTTTATTGGGGAAATATGCTAATTGGGAATGATTATTCGTACATGTCAAGTGATATACAAACATTCAATAACGTAACTCTAAGATATGACACAACGTCCGAGTCCTTCCTATCTACATATGGCACGTAACCAGTTTCTACTGAACAAATGTCTCCCATGGCCAATTTCCTGGGCCCCTTTGTTGTTAATACAGCTATCTCCTGTTTACCACAAAGCAAGGTCTTTTATCACAGCCTTCGTCCTGTTTACATTCTTGTTATTCAAGGAGAGTTGCCTTGAACCTCTTTATGGCCAGTCACTTCCTATGCAGATTTCACCAGAAATGCAGACTCACTATGTGACCTTTATGTACAGTCCTGTTCTGGCTAATGAAGTTGGAGTGTATGAGGCATTTATGTCAGAAGTCCAGATATCAAATCCTATCCTAACATTATGCTATGGCAGCTACAATCAGCTAGCCATACCCTCACTGAAATTTGAATTTGCAGCCTTTGCCTTGTAAGGCAGAGAATTAACCTCTAGGTCACAGGATTTCATCCTTTGAGCTTTGTCCCAGGGAAGTGTTATATAATCATATATATGTTTTGTTATGGCATATGGTGTTATGATATGTTATGTTGTTTTTGAATGTGTGGTTTGTATTTAATGTTGTTTTTAAAACTGTTTAATAAAAACTTTTTTAAAAAACTTACACTTTGGTTGAGTATTTTTAAAGGACAAGGTGTCACTCTCCTTTTACGGATTTCTCATAGAGATCACACACGGACATAAGAGATGAAACTTACTGGAGATCCTGTATTCTGTGCTGAACACCTGACAGCCAGTCCCAGAGAATAAAGGAAAACATCTCTCATTTGGTAGCATACGTTATTCAAGTATGCCCATCTGTAGTGTGCAGCCATCTCATTAGAGTCTGACATAGAAAAAAACCAGAAGGAATCCAAACTCTGTATAGCGGGCCTGATACCCAACTCATTTAATTGGGTTCTACTTTAAAGGAATATAAAGAACACACACACACACATATATATATTCCACATTTCTCAGCCAAGTGTTAACTGTGCTAAAATCTATATTGTTTGGAATACTCAGATTCTTCCA